>NW_024879701.1:27500-40000 GCF_900700415.2 Clupea harengus | reverse complement strand
AGGGCGGAGGGCGCACCCCCTGGTCGTGCTGGCAGCTCTCGAAGCTGATGGTCTGGCGCCAGCTGTAGCTCAGCGTCTGGATGCCACCCTCGGCCAGGCTGACCGTGTAGTCACGCCGCGAGGAAGAGGAGATCACTGGAGGAGAGGAATGGAGGGAAGAGAGAGAGAGGGAGAGAGGGGAGAGAGAGAGGGATGGAGGGTGAGTACTGGATGAGTACAGCCTTTGAAGAAGAAAGAATAGATTTCTGTGAACAATTCTACAATGCAAAATTAGATGACTGTCGGAGAAGAAAATGTGTGAAAAAAACATCTAGGACTATTCCAAAATGTGTAAAAAAAACACCTAGGACTATTCCAAAATGTTTAAAAAAACATCTGGGACTATTCCAAAATGTGTAAAAAAAACACCTAGGACTATTCCAAAATGTTTAAAAAAACATCTGGGACTATTCCAAAATGTGTAAAAAACCAACAAAACCTCTGGGACTATTTCCAAAATGTGTAAAAAACTACAAAACATCTTGGACTATTCCAAAATGTGAAAAAAAACATCTGGGATTATTCTAAATGTAGGTGTCTGGGGTAAAGAAAATGCCTTAGTGGACAGCAGACGAACGGCAGACTGAGAGGACGTGATGGAGGGTGGGCGGAACAACCTCTTCAGTGACCATGACAAGGAGCCCAACCTTTAAAAGTCAACATCTCGACCTGCTAAATGGCATTCAACACCAATACTTCCAGAAGCTCATTTAGTCTGAAGGTCTCTGTGCATGACTTGAAGTCTTTGTAAGCCAAGCTTTTAGTTCACCTCACCTCTTCCTTGTAGCACAAATGACAAACAGATGGGTAATAATAGAACCTCCTAGTAGGTGGTCATGACCCCTACATGTCAACCTTTGACCTTTCCCATGCAGATATGAGGAAATAGGACAAACTACCATGTGTTATCAGATATATTATGCATAAATGCTTTTTGTATGTTGTATTTAGACTCACCAGTTTAAGAGTCAATTATCACTATTCTTTTTACCACAATAAACGACAATTTATCATTTTCATATTTGTATCATATATGTTGTTTTTATGTTCTGGACTCCCCCATTTTGAGTATGCTTTGAAGTCTGGATGCATTTTTTTCCATTTACCTGTTACATACCAGATACAAACATACCTACAACATATTCATGTTAATAAAATTTCAGTTAAATTAATTTGCATGAATCTAAAGTTTTAGCCTCTCACTTCTACTGGTTGATCTTGTTGTGGCATTATTTACTGATAAAGTGCATGGGTAAGTAACACACTGGTAATAATACTCTTAAGCCTCACCATTTGAGGAGTCCACCATTTTTCATTCATGTCACTGATCCATGAAAAAAATCAACCATATTAACATTACTGCTATCTCACCTCACCTCACCTCACCTCATATAATATATTATCATCACATCATATTATATCATATGATATCATTAATATATATATTCTCATTGCTATGCTCTATAGGCTCACCGTTGCGTGAGTACTGGTAGATCTCGTTGTAGGGCTCGATCTGGACGGTGGCTCCGCGGGGCACTTCGGGCAGGCGTCCCTCCAGCTGGGTGCTGATGGTCAGGTGGTCGTGCTCGTCGATGCCCTTGAACACCTGTGTGATGGTCAGGCGCTCGCCGCCCGGGTAGAAGGTCACCTCAGCCTGCCGCGTGAACTTGCCACCTGTGGAAGAGAGGACGGAGGTCAGGTGAGGGGGTGAGTGAGGTGAGGGGGAGGAGAAAAGAATGGGGAGGTGGTCAACACGGAGTGGAACAAGCAGAGCAGACCCCTACACACACACACAAACACACACACACTTTGTTTCTCACCAATGGTACTGAAGCCATTCTAAATCACTCTCTATTTTGCCTACATACACACACCCCCACATACACACCCACACACACACATACACACACATTCACACACGCACACACGCTCACACATACACACACACACACACACACACGCACACACACACTCATCTCTCACCGATGAGGCTGAAGCCGTTCTCGTAGCCAGGCTGCTCCAGGGCGAAGGCCCACCCGATAGCCCCGCCCAGAGAGGCCAGCGGCTGCAGGGATGGCCCCAAGGTGGGCGGGATGGTGCTGATGGCCACGTAGGCTCGCCCGTCGTTGGCCACCACATACGAATGCAGCTCGTTGCTGGTGAACTCCAGCTGCGACGGCGAGTTGCCGACGAACACACGGCCCGTGACTTTACCGTTCATCCTCTGCGGCTTGCCTGGGGAGATTGAGCGGGGGGAGAAGGTGGGGAGGAGAGGGGGGAGGGTGGAGAGATAGAAAGAGAGGGATGAGATAGAGAGATAGAAAGAGAGGGATGAGATAGAGAGATAGAAAGAGAGGGATGAGATAGAGGGGTATGAAAGAGAGGGATGAGATAGAGAGATAGAAAGAGAGAGATGCCATAAAGAGATGAGTCAGCACAGATGTTGTTAAAGTCTGTTAGACTACTTGGGTCATTTATCTGAGGAGATTTATGTGTTTGTGTGAAATGTTAGTGTCTATTTAATCAGAAAGCATTTTTTGTTTTTATACAGTGGAGAGGAGAGGAGTCTAATGTTGACTCAATCCCATTAGGATGTTTGGGGGGGCAGGGTGTAGGGCAGGATGCCAGCAGCGCTCACAAAGTTTCCTCTAGAGACAACAAATGCTCATTAAATGTATGCCTTTACTGTGAGTTGAGAGGGAAAAAACAGCTTTAGTCTGAACCCCAAATGGAAAGGCTGAGGGCAAGAGCGACCAACCAAATTCCTACCAAACAAAACATAAACAAACGCAAATGTCATCCCTAGCTACCGTGCCAGTAGGACATGTAGGTAAATGGACTGCATTTATACAGCGCTTTTCTAGGGAACGGTTGGGGGTTCAGTACACTTCGACACATTTACAGCATGGACCGCACTTTGGTCAACGTAAGTTGTTTTAAAATGTGCTTTATAAATACATTTGTCTTTGACTTTGACATGGTGAGGACGAGTCAGGATCTTCCAATTGCTGAACGACTCCTCGTTTAAACCTCCTGAACCACTATCGGCCCTGGTAGGTGGGTTATGGTCCTCCTGAACCACTATCAGCACTGGTGGGTGGGTTATGGTTCCTAGAATGTGTCTTGTACTAAAAGTGACTCGAGCAAAGCTGCAATGGGCTAACCCAGCAAACCTACCTGTTAGTAATTCTAATCCTCTCCCCCTTCTCCTTGTCTTTCATGCAAAGTATGTACACACAGCACTGTAATCACACTTATATTAAATCCCAAAGGGTGGTCTTTTAATAATCGGGATTATGGGGAATCGGGGGGGATTCCTTACCTTCGGCCACGCAGTCTCGGCCGTCGCCATAGTAACCGGGCCGGCAGTGGCAGCAGTACCCGCCGGAGTAGTCGCGGCAGTCGGCAAAGCTGGAGCACTTCTGCCAGTTGTTGGCACACGTCTCGTGGCTGTATGAAAACACTGGTTTTGGGGAGGGGGTTTGGGGGGGGGGGGTTGGGGAGGGGGTTTGGGGGGGGGTTGGGGGGTGCAGAGAGAGAGACACAAAAGGCACATGAGCACACAGTAGGCCACTGGCATGGAACCGTGTGGAGGACCGTGAATCTGACAAAAAGTGTCTTGGATTACAATTGCAGACTAGACCTTTACGTTTCAAGTTTAAGTAGTATCTAATAGTATTGAAGTTCTGAAGTCATCAAATGGGAGATATCTTGTGCAAGATATCATGCGGAACTCTTGGTAACTTGGTAACAAAATGTGGCTATTTATAAGCAATGCACAAGTCTATCTGACCTTTGTTTTAATACTGTTATACTCTAGAGAAAAGAGGTGCTACTGTTACATGCATAGCAGAGGTAATCATAACTGACCACCCACTATTGAGCTACTGACGCTCAAGGGCATATTTCATGATAACTAATGCCTAGAAAACACACGTTTAAATTTGCCTGTTTCGGAAACGAAAATGACTTACCATCCACATCCAGGTCATCTGCGTCCACCACCACAACCTGCGGGCGCTCCGGTCGTGGTCCCCGCGGTTCTGGCTGTTCGGGTTCGGGGTACCGCGGTTCTGGCTGTTCGGGTTCTGGGTAACTAGGCTCGGGGTACACAGGGAACTGGGCCGGGTGCACGGGCACCCTTGGCCCCCGAGTAGGGGGTACACCGGTCTCCTCCTCCTCCTCGGTCACCGTCTCGTAAGGGGGGAACACAGGGTACTGGGGCCCCCTCTCTGGGGTCTCGGGGACCTCTTCGGGGCCTCCGGGGACGGACTCTTCGGGGGCCAGCTCCTCTGCCTCGCCGGGGTGGATGGAGGTGAAGAAGGGAGACGTGCCGATCTCGTAGACCCACACGCCACGGCGGCCCGAGTTCGTCTTCCTGGGTGGGTACAGAGGGAAGGCGCTTGTGTTGTGAAAGGATAGGGGTTGGGATTCAGACTTTGCTTTCTGCTATAGGTACTAAAGTGTGTAAATTAGCTTTTTTTGAGGGAAGGTACTTGTGTTGTGAAAGGATAAGGGTTGGGATTCAGACTTTGCTTTCTGCTATAGGTACTAAAGTGCGTTAATTAGCTTTTTGCTTTGACTCTGTTTTGACGTGCAGTAATATACTATGTGATATCCATCACACCCAAAATAAACCACCCTGGTGGTGTGCGGTACACACTCCACCTTCAGTCAAACTGGAGCCACATTACAAAGAAAAAAATAAAAATGATTAAAGAGGGAAGCTCATCTCAGTGCCATTATGATGGTCCCATATCACAGAAATGTTATATACAGATTAGAATTATTATAATACAGATAAACAGCTGACTGAAAATGTAACTACAACATAGTCTCAACGTTCGCAATTCAAGGCAACTGGTCAGGCACTTACTCTGTCAGCTCACGGATGGACCCCTCGTTGTCGGTGGTAACGCGGTAGTAGTCACCCAGATTGGTATTCCAGAACCAGCCGGCCACCACGCCCTGGTTGAAGCCCACCTCCAGGGGCTTGCTATCGCCCTCTATGGGTGTGGAAAGGAACTGCAGGCCGTCTCTGGGGTAGAGCAGGATGGCGTAAGAAGCAGACTCCATGGAGGCCACTACCAGCTGGAACGTGTTCCTCTGCTGGGATGCAGAGAGAAAAGAAGAGGGAGTTTCTTCAGGAAGTGCTTGTGTTTGTTTGTTTAAAGGAGGGGTGTATGAAAGTGATACAATCTATAGTTTGTTTATTAGTCCTCACACACCCTCAGACTCATGGCCAAGCTTTAAATCACACAAACTTTAAGTCACACAGGCCGATAAACAAATGCCTGCCTTCACAAAGCACCCTAAGTCAATTTAGATAAAAGCACTTCAAGGGCTTTCAAGGAAACACTCCTGGCGGGATCTCGTTATTGCTCCTGAGCACGGGCCCCTTCCGCACTGCAGGTGGGCCACTCCACAGTTAAGCGACTATCACCTTTTGGCCCGCGGCTCACCAGCTTATCCTTACAGTGACTTACAGTGTAAAGAGAGCAAACCTTTCATCAGCGCTTATGCTGCAACAGAAGTGACCTCTGACCTTGGAAAGGATGAAAGGGGAAACACTGACTAGATGAAAGGGGTATATGGGTCTGGACCCAGGCCTGCTCCTCAGACAGTGGCTCTCTTTCTCGTGCGGTGAGCTTACATACAGTATTTTATATTTATATTTATATACTACAATCAGTGGATTTAATGCTCTGGAGAGGTGTTACAGAACTGTATGATGGTATTATCCAAAAGAAAAATTAGTTATTTTTTGCAGGCCAGATTTGTCAACAGAGCCGTTATCTTTGCACAAAAATAATGCCTTCATATTGGCTCGGAAACCTCATTCCTGTATTGTACAATATTGTCCATAAAACCAAATAAAAGTTCCAAGAACAAGTTTATATCCTTGGGAGCAAAACATCGGAGGTCTTACCTTTTTAAAGCCTCTGAATGTATATATTTACATGACTGCTCATAAAAAGTCTTTCAACCATTTAGCAGAAAAATTAACAAGATTATACCCTGCGGTTAAAATGTGTGTAGTCAAGGGGGAAAAATCTTGCAGTCAAAATGTGCAGATAAAAGCTTTACGGACTACAAAGCCTGTGTGTGTGTGGCGTGAGGGGCCCTTACGTTTGAGGCGGTTCCGTCTCCGCGACCAGAAGCCCCCTGCGCCGCAACGTTCTCCCAAGTCACGATGACGGCGTGCGTAGGCTCCACCTCGTCGTCCGCGGGGAAGGCCTGGCCGATGTGCTCGGCGGCACGCAGCAGCACGGATGGGCTGCTGTCCTGCCGGTAGTACACCCTCCCGGCACCGTCGCTGGTGTCCAGGTCTCCCAGGAGGGGCGCCAGCATGCCGAAGGTGGCCGGCATCTGGCCCAGGTACTCCGACTCGGCGGGGACTTCGGCCGTGGCAATGAAACCGTTGGTGTTGATCTGTAATAAAGTTAAGTAGATTAATGGAAATTAAAACTCTACAGCAACAGATTTTTCAATGGGCTTCCATGGATATAACGAAGGGTAGAGTACACCACAAGATGAAATGATTTTGTTGCAGTTGCTCTGCTCTTAAAGTCATCTGTTTTATCCTTCAGGACCCAGCATCTAACATGGACTAGTGTGAGGATTAAAGATTGAACATTAAAACACCTTAACTCGCATGGCCTGCTTACACTCTTAAAGAAATTAAATAATTAAAGTCTAGAAGAAAATATAGCCATGTAATATAGCATAGTCAGGAATATTAGTTGAGTCAAGTCTCACGGTGTGTGTGTGTGTGTGTGTTTTGGGGGGGGGGGGGGGGTTGAAATAAAGGCCAAATAGTGCCCATGTAAGATCACAGTGGGAGTTTTCACAGGGTGAATGGCCCAGTAAATCTCTAACACGTCTCGACCCCTCCTCAGACATTAGTGACCCCCCAGACTCCCACCCCCCTTCAAAAAAGCTTTACTGCATCCACCCCCTACCCTCACCAGCAGCACGGCCTCTCTCCAGCTCACAGCCCTCACCGCAGGACAGAGGAATGGGAGTCTGAGACCCGAGGTGAATAATATCTCTAACTAACAAAGTTGCCATTTTACACTCAGCATCAGGTTCCCACGATTTGGTGCGTTAAGTAGCAAGAAGACCCTGCTTTCTTATCCTGATACAATGCATTTTTTATGTAGCTTTGGTAACCACAACCATAAGACTGGATTGTGTGTATCCATACTTTGGGCTGTGTCAACTTTTCAGTGGCTCAGATGTCAATATGCTTTTTTTTTTCTCTGGATAAAGAAACAATTATAGGGAGGCTCTTTTACCTCAAGCACATTTTAACCAGACATATGCCCTGACCTGAAGACACAACGAACTTTGACTAGACACGAGAGAGGCGCTCAGGAAACGTCGACACCCCAAGGGCTCAGACACACTCCAGCGCCTCATAAAACCAGAGAATCCTTCCTCGTCTGTCATCAAGCTCCTCTTCACCAAGTCGACAGCAAATTACAGTGGTTTCCACAGGGACCCTCACAACAAAGAGCTATTAACGTGTGCTGTTTGTGAAAGGGGCTTTTGGCCGCTCTGTTTCCTGGTTTGGTGTCATTAGACTGTTAAAAGAAGCGGCACCACACTGCATCAACTTTGCCGCGAAAGGAGTGAAGAGTAAACAAACTCAAGAGGGGGTGTGTGCTTACACTGCGCCGAGAGAAGCTGAAGAATCAAGAGATGAGTGACCGTTCGCGCCCCTCCTTTCTGGCCATAAAAGTTGACAATCCTATCAAACGGAAGCAAACTAACACCGCAATCAACGTCCCTTTGAATCCGCAGACGAGAAACCCAATCCACATTAAAAGAGTCTACGAAGCGTTTGAGTGAAACGCGATGCCACCTTTTTATTTACTCTTCTTTGTGCTAATGACTGTGTCTGTATTTTCTTGTCACAAGTCGCTTCTGTGGATGAGAACACGGGGTCTGTTTGAGGTGCTCGTTACAAAACCAGCATCCCTAATAGCTTACGAACGAAGTCGAGAATGTAAAAGAGCAGTTTTCGGCAGGGTTGCGAGAGAATGAGCCTTTGAAGAAGGAAATGATAATGATAGCCCTTTAAGCCGCTGCGATGTTCCGAGCCAATTTCTCCAGAGAGTTCTGGTCGTTTTAAACATAATGCACACAACTCAAACCCAGTTCTAGGCCTACAGTAAAAGTACACACAAATACAAACAGCCTACCCCCATTAGTGAATGAGGTTTCAGCTTTCAGAAGGTGAAAGCTTTAATACCAGAAAAAAGTACTAAGTCAAAAGAGCTAATTACGAGTGTTCCAGAGCTATTTAGTGGACAGGAAGAGACTTTGTCCTTTTGGAGCTATGATGGATTAAAACTACAAACTACAAATTCTTCACAATACTTGACTAAAGCTCACAGAATTGGGCTGAACAGACAGATGCACATGAGGCACAACCCCCACAGACACAAACACGTATAAACACACAGTCCTTCACAGACACACACACACAAACACGTATAAACACACAGTCCTTCACAGACAGAAACACACACACACACGCATTCTGCAAAAGGGGGTGTACCTAAAGTGTAATATCAGCTGGATGAAGCACAGGGTCACAGCAGGCATTTGACTTCAAGAGCGGCCTTCAGAGCCGGAAAACAATGTGGGATTGTGTATGTGCATGTGTGCGTGTGTGTGAATCTTTGCAATTGTATGTTTGTGCCTGCTCCATCTCTCTCTCTACTCTGTGTGTGTGTCTGTGTGCGTATGTGTGTGTGTGTGTGCATGTCAGAGTCTCTGTGTGAGGCCAGTGATAGAGTGGATTCTCATGTTGGAGGCTTAACGGGGGGAAGCTGAGAGGCTGAATGGAGGTGAGGAACTGGGCTGTTTTCAGGGTCAGTGGGGTCTGCTGAAGTGGAGAGAACCAGAGACATCACCGGTTTAAACCTCTCTCTTTCTCTCTCCTTCTCTCTTTCACCCTTTCTTTCTCCCTATTTCCTTTACCCCTCTCTTTCCCTCTCCCTCTCCCTCTCTCTCCCTCTCTTTTCTTTTGCTTTATGTGTCTCAAAGCTGCAGAGAAATGCAAAGAATCCCAGGAGGGGGGAGGGGGGGGGGGGTTCCTTAAAGAGCAGCCTGCTGAGATCTCAGACACCTATCCGACAGCATGAGACAGGCAAGCAGGGGAGGGTGGGAAGGAGAGGAGGGACAGGGAAGAGAGGAAGAGAAAAAGAATGGAAGGAAAAAGTGAGTGAAATGGTACTGACAGAGGAACGATGGAGACGGAAAGACAATATACTAGGGGAAAGAAGTAAAAGGACAGCGAGGGGAAATGTGTACTTTAAAGAGAGAGAGAGGATGAGAGGAAGAGAGAGAGAGAGAGAGAGAGAGGGAGATAGAGAGAGAGAGTGGGAGGGAGAGAGGGAGAGAGAGAGAGAGGATGAGAGGAAGAGAGAGGGAGAGAGTGGGAGGGAGAGAGAGAGAGAGAATGGGATGGAGAGAGAGAATGAGAGACAGAGTGGGAGAGAGAGAGGATGAGAGACAGAGTGGGAGAGAGAGAGGATAAGAGAGGGAGAGGGAGAGGGAGAGAGAGAAATAGCACCTGCTTTCGCGCACAGACGCAGCAGTCTCCTCCATGACGGACATTTCCAGATGTTCAGACCCTAATGACACCGTGCGTGAACCAATTCCCCAGATTCCACCCACAGAGTCACCGCCCTACGAGCCTTACTGTATAGCACAGCAGTTTTAAGGCCCAGCACTCCCCTCTCTGTACTACTGAACATCACTCTCCCCTCAACCAGCAACCTCAGTACTACTGAACAGCCCCTTAACACCCCGGTCCAGCCCGTTCAGTTCAATGGAGCTTTATTAGAACGATGACTGTAACACTGTACAGTATTTCCAAAGCACAACGCGGGGGGGGGGGGGGGGGGGACGGACTGAGACAACATTTCTAAACAAACTCCATGTTTTGTTGCACTCAACCAGCTATTTAGACATCAGCTCCACAGCTGTAAAGACTGTTAGGACCTGTGAATTTGTTTTTTTGCAGTTTCACATTTAGACATTAGAGAGAGCGTTTATGCCGTATCACCCTGTTTTTACCTTTCCCAGGAGGGTCGCATTCAAAGAAGTCAACAAGTCACTTCCCCACCCCCTTCCTCAATCCCAGAACTCCCACCACCAGCCACTTAGCATGGGGTGGGGGTAGTGAACCTGCTGAGGGGGTGGGAGAGAGGGGGGGGGGGGGGGGGGGGGGTCAAGAAGCAGATAAGGGGGGTGGGCGACAGGCAATATCAAAGCCATCTGGAGGGGCCCGGGAAAGCAGTCACTGGAGCAACACAACCTCAACCTGTCACACCACGGGAGGACGGGGTGGAGGTGGGGGGGGGCAGTGGAACAGGGGGATCTAACAGGGTTGTGGGGGAAGAAGGAGAGAGACGGAGCGAGAGACGGAGTGAGTGTTGTTAAGAAAAGAGAAGGGTGAAATGGAGTAAATAATGACAGAGAGAAGGGAATGGGTGAAAAGAAGAGGTAGAAGGGGGAAGGGCAGTGGACGAAAGAGAGAGAGGGGGGGGGGGGGGGGGGCTGGCTGGCTATGCTATGCATCTGTTGGAAGGATCCGGAGGAAATCCCAGGTGCACAGTTGGGTGGGGGGGGTGGGGGGTTGGCTGTGAATCATATAGACGGGGGAAAGAAGAAATTCCCACAGAAAACATACCACTCTTAAGCTGACCAATGACCTGCAACCAGAGCCAACCCAATAAGCCTCTCTAGCTGCCACACAGCTTGATTATACCCACATCACTACTCGCCCTAAAGCCCCTTGTTTTTATACAGACACAGACATGTTCTCATTAGATGGGGATTTTTCGACTTACAACCTGGCAACCTTTTCCCCCCACAGTCACCATGGGAGCGCAACCCAACAATCAGAGGCCAGACAGGAAGTCAGTCCAACGGAGAACAGGAAGCACTTATAGTATTGCCTTGGAGGAGAAGGAGGGGGTTGGAGGTTGACACTAGGGGGGTGGCTGCTCGTTGATGGATTAGAGATTGTCTTTACTTTGAGGTGGGTGACGGTTAAACGAGGCATGCCAAGAATGCGGAGTCGTGTGGTGAGGGGGACCTCGGCAGAGTGGCGAAACAGCGTCTGATCAAGACAATAATCATGTGAAACATGCATTACTATGCAAAACATCATATGGAGAGACATATGGTCATATGGTCAGCATCTACACTGTGTTTTTCTCACATTCCAATTATGTAAATATAATGTAATGTCATAAGAATTTACTACAGAACATGCAAGATATCAAAGACGTCCCTGAGTATTCAAGTCACGAAACAACCTCTGCTACCGAACATCATTTGAGATAAATTGTAAATAGTATGTGCTTTTCTCAACTAGGTAAAACTAAAACGCTTCACGCTTTGCATCTACCAATCAAAGGCTCTGTTTCCGGCCAATGGCAGCAATTGCAGGTCCACTGTCATACACACAGATATACATTTACATTTAGTCATTTAGCAGACGCTTTTATCCAAAGTGACGTACAAAGGGGAGAACAATCAAGCCAGAAGCAATAGAGACCTAGTGTAACAATAAATACTATTTTACATAAGAAATACAAAAAAGTGCAGGAATGTAACTACTGTAAGTGCAAGATATAATGAGGCCAAAGAAAAAGGTTCTGGCCAAAATGTCTGGTTCCCAGAAATCTGCTCTTCATCCCGAGCCATGACTGTTCATGGCTAATAAACACAGCATTACTACAGGGCATAAAAGATATCAAGAGCACTTTTCGTTCAAAAGTCATCACGACAAGCACAGGGTCACAGCTCGCTCTAGAACTACACACTATCTGGGTACTATAATGTTCGTGGACACTCAAGGACAGAACCTCTTGGACACTTACTTAATTTCTACTCAAAGAAACAGAACTTCTTGGACACTTACTCAATTTCTACTCAAAGAAACAGAACTTCTTGGATATACTTACTCAATTTCTACTCAAAGAAACAGAACTTCTTGGACACTTACTCAATTTCTACTCAAAGAAACAGAACTTCTTGGACACTAACTCAATTTCTACTCAAAGAAACAGAACTTCTTGGACACTAACTCAATTTCTATTTCAAAGAGGCTTCACCAGCGTGCCTGTAAAATAACAGCATCGTCAAAGCAAGACAAATAAGTGGGAAAATATAATAAAAATAAACAGATATTACAATATCAATATCGCTCACTCATACTGCTAATCCAAATTCCCTGTAGGGCAGTAACATACAATTTCATAGAATGGCCCCTCATTCTTGACTTGACTGTCTGAAGTCAGTTCTCAGGCCCCGGGGTCCATTTAAATAGGCCTGACTAATTTGGCTCCATTAAAAAAAAAAAAAAAGAACAGAACAGAACAGAAGTGCCCATGGCCACTTGAGTTTATATACGCAGGACACTTGACCTGAAGTGT
>NW_024879701.1:20000-22500 GCF_900700415.2 Clupea harengus | reverse complement strand
CATAAAACTGATGGATGGGCACATCATTCCAGAACAGGGAGGCAATACCAGCAATTTTCTGTAAAGAAAGATACTGAGGGAGATACAGAGGAGAGCATAATTCTATAGAGTTCATGTGTAATGTATGTATTCTATACAGTTCATGTGTAATGTATGTATTCTATACAGTTCATGTGTAATTAATGTATTCTATAGAGTTCATGTGTAATGAATGTATTCTATACAGTCAATGTGTAATGTATGTATTCTGTACAGTTCATGTGTAATGAATGTATTCTATAGAGTTCATGTCTAATGTATGTATTCTATACAGTTCATGTGTAATGTATGTATTCTATAGAGTTCATGTGTAATGAATGTATTCTGTACAGTTCATGTGTAATGAATGTATTCTATAGAGTTCATGTCTAATGTATGTATTCTATACGGTTCATGTGTAATGTATGTACAGATGTCCTGCACTGCTGATGGGTGTTTTTTCACCTGTGCTTTTTGTGACATGTCAATTCAGGGAATGATGTCTGTATTACTCAAGATCATATGACACATTTCCATAACTGAAACTCAGAGGAATAGGTCTAAGGTTATACAAAGTTGGGTGCTTTTAAAATGCTATTAAGATGAAACAGTTTATCGCCCAATGGGAATTTGCTCTGCATAGAATGAGCAATGAGGTTAAAATGGGATTATTATTACAGCCACCATTGCAATATATGACTAGGATGACAGCACATTTCTAAGATATTTCCCAAAAGTTATAATGGAAGGGAATAAAAATCAAAAGACAAAAGACAAATTGCGTTAATAATATTTCAGAAACATATTACTTTGTTTTAGTACTGCAAATGAATACTATTCTTCATATTGTTATATATAAAAATAGATAATATGACGTAGTGAATTACGGAAGTGGATGTTGTGTAAGGTGTTACGACCAAAACTCTTTCTCTTGAATTCATAGCCACCACAGTGACGCTCTTCCGTCTCGCTGTGTCACGATCTCTCATAGCCACCACGATGACACTCTTCCGCCTCGCTGTGTCACGATTTCTCACTCTCACGATTTTCACTCTCCCTCTATCCCTCTCTCTATCTCTCTTCTATCCTCCTATCTATCTCTCTCATCAGACTACCACTTGTTCTCGCTCTTTCCCTTTCCCCCCTCACTTTTCCCCCCCCCTTTGGGCTTCAATGAGATGTTCAGCCAATCAGACTCCAGAGATCCAAACCACATGTCTTCACTGTCCACTCAGAGCAAAGCATAGCAGGCACCTTTCCCACCCCCTCCCCCTTCCTCTGCTTCCTCCTTTGCTTCCTTCATCTCTCTCTCTCTCTCTCTCTCTGTCTCTCCCTCCCTCCTCTGTCCTTCTCTCTTTCACTCTCTGCACTCAGTCTTCTCTCCCTCCCTCCCTCCCTCCCTCACCCCCTCCCTCCTTCTCTCTCTCTCTCCCTCCCTCCCTTTCCTCTCATGAGTGTTACAGGAGGAGGTGTGTAGCCGGTAGTTTCCGTGTGGAGAGAGAGAGAGAGAGATACAGGCAGCAGAAACAGCAGAGCTGAGCTCGACAGCAAAGCCAGGCACCTCTGCAAGAGAAATTGAGAGAAAAGAAGAGAATAAATAAGTAGAAAAGAGGATAGAGAGAGGACTCTGAGAGGAGAAGAATCGTGACAGAAAGCGACTGAGTGAGAGAAAGAGAGGGCGAGAGCGGGCAGGGAGAACAGACGACAGAGCATCCTCTGACAGGAACCTTCTAGAAACCCCACACCGCGTGCAGACACTCCCACTCTCACTCCCATTCACACTCTTGGCACCGGAGAGCAGCGAGCAGCACCCAGGAGAGGAGGAGGAGGAAGAGGAGGAGGAGGAGGAGGGAGGCTGAGAGAGATTACAATGGAGGCAGACGGGGAGGAAGTGGACGCAGCTACGCATGTGGGAGCCACGGCAACCGGCGGCAGCAGCAGCAGCAGCAGCAGCGGGGGCATGGGGGTCATCGTCAACGGCAACATCATGGATGCTTTCACTACGCTCGCCAACATGAGCGCCGGCCACAACCTCAGCGGCGGAGTCGTCAGCGCCCACGTTGGGGGGGCGTTTGCCGTGGTCGGCAGGACCCACTCGTCCCTCTCGCCCCCCACGCTCAGCCCGTCCATCCCGCCGTTCGTGAAGCTGGGCCTGACGGTGGCCTACACGGCCTTCTACTCGCTGCTCTTCGCCTTCGTCTACGCGCAGCTCTGGCTGGTGCTGCGCTACCGGCACAAGCGCTTCAGCTACCAGACGGCGTTCCTCTTCCTGTGTCTGCTGTGGGCCGCGCTGCGCGCCGTGCTCTTCTCCTTCTACTTCCGCGACTGCGTCACGGCCAACGCGCTCGGGCCCTTCGCCTTCTGGCTGCTCTACTGCTGCCCCGTCTGCCTGCAGTTCTTCACGCTCAGCCTCATGAACCTGTACTGTGCACAGGTAACGCAGGAGAGAAGTTCAGGGAGTGTGGGTGTGTGTGTGTGTGTG
>NW_024879701.1:7500-17500 GCF_900700415.2 Clupea harengus | reverse complement strand
ATTACATTATGTATAGCCTTTGAGGTTCTTTGTATGTGCGAATGTACTTATTAAAGTGACCTTGTTTTAAGTCTATGTGGGTATTGATAAAATATGCGTGTGCTTGGAGATCTTCCTGGCGTCATGTGGCACTATGCTTAAATGTATTTATTAAAACAGTTCTCTTGTATAGGTGCATGCTGTAAAATCAGGACTGTAACAAAATATGCCTCATATACACACACACACACACACACACACACACACACACACACACACATAGGCCTATATATACTATAATATTCATAATGATATTCTAATATTTACTCAGACAAGATGAATTATCTACCACAACCCTTGTAAATAGACACATTGTATGGTTTGTTAAATAGAGTTGTGGGATAGTGGAGCAGAATCCAAATACATTGAGGGAGGTGAGGAGTCTGTTTTTAATGCATTTAATATTATATATATATAAATTATTTAATAATGCATAAGGGGAGAAACCAAATGCCCTCTGTAGTGCAGTAGTAGTCTTAAATATGGTGAATGGGAACATGCTGTGTCTCAATCACATCATGCTGCAATCACTATGGTCAGGTTTCCGTGATAAGATATTAATGCTTAAAGTGCTACCAAGACAGTGGGCATCAGAGTCACCAGTAAACCAATCAGGATGTGAGCTCCATTTTGACCTGGTTGTCCTGTGTTCCTTACCCTCAGGTCTTCTTCAAGGCCAAGTCCAAGTTCTCCCCTCAGCTGCTCAAGTACAAGTAAGTCCGCCAGGAAGTGATGTCAGAGAGTGTGGTTCTAGGGTCAGTTAGTGTCTAGCTCAGCCAACACTCCCAACCATATATAGGTCTAGACATATACAGTATAGGTACATAGATCTATATATGTCTATGCTCCCGACCTCATCTCACTCTTTTCCTTTGGTCTCCTGGTCCCTCTTTCCTTCCTTAACCTGTATTAATGTCTGTCTGTCTCCATCCAAACTACACTTCTGAGTTCCCCTTTGATGTGCTGTAAATGTAAAGGGCTGCTTGCTTGTCCTGCGTTCACTGTCTCTCCTTCTCTCCTCCACCTTACCCCCCCCTCTCTCTCTCTCTCTCAGTATCGCTCTCTATCCTCCCATCATTGGCTTGGGCGTTACTATTTCTGCAGGTACACCCCCTGCTCTCCTCCTTCTGTCTGCTAGTAGCTTCACTTTCTCTCAACCTCTCTTTGCTCCTCCTGTTCCCGTGTCCTAAATCTACTCCGCCTGTCATCACCTTCCCTTCGGCCATGTTTCTCCCATCCCTTGATCCCCTTTCTCCTTTCTCTCTCTCCAGTCCCTTCTTCTTCTTCTTCTTCTTCTCTCCATCCTTGCATTACCCTAATCACCCACCCACCCATCAACATGGGCTCCCAAATCCTCTATCCACTTTTCATCGCTCTCGCCTTTCCTTCTCTCCCTCCCTCCTTCCTCTCCGTGCCCGTATCTGCTCCTCATCCTCATGAGCCTGTGTTACTGCTGCTATCTCCTAAATCTTTTCCTCCCTCCCTCCTCTCACCTTTCATCCCTCCTCTCCCTTTTCACCCCTCTTCTCAGGACCTCTCCCCATCTCCACACGCCCTTCATCTTTGTGAGCCTTGCTCTCCTGATTGGCTGGTATCTCCTAAAATCTGTTCCTCTGTTCCTCCCCTTTCTCCTCTCCTCCCCTCTCCTCCTCCTCCTCCTCCTCCTCGGTTCCCTTCCTCCCTTGCCTCCCGCGCTCCAGGAGGCCCCTCTACCTGCTCTTCGTCTTCATGAGCCTGCTCTTCCTGCTGGTGAACCTGACGTGCGCGCTCCTGGTGAAGATGACGGACACGCAGGTGAAGACCATCGTGCTGGTGCGGGTCACCATCAATGACACGCTCTTCGTCCTCTGCGCCATCTCCCTCTCCGTGTGCCTCTACAAGGTGGCTAAGATGTCCCTCGCCAGCATCTACCTGGAGTCAAAGGTTAGTACCCCTGTCACGGTGGCTCTGTACATAGGTAACAAACATAGTGGCTCGGAGCGAGCCATAAATAATTTCAGCCACGTTGCTTTAGGAAGGAAGAGAGGAATGCGATTAAATTGGTTGCAGAGCTGAAATATCACCAACCTTTCTGCAGAATCGCAGACTATCAGATGCATGCCAGTACTCCTGTCATGCTGTGGATGCACTATGTTGTGTAGGCTACATGTTGTTATGTGTGTATATGTGCTGTGTTGTGTGTCTATAATGTCTGTTGGAAGTGTCTTTTGCTAAGATCAGAGAGGCTGTGTGGGTGTGTCGATTTACATTTACATTTACATTTAGTCATTTAGCAGACGCTTTTATCCAAAGCGACTTACAAGGATGTATACACATTTTTACATTTACACTGATGGCACACTGCACATCAGGAGCAATTAGGGGTTCAGTGTCTTGCTCAAGGACACTTCGACAGGGAATCGAACTAGCAACCTTCTGATTACTAAACGACTTCTCTACCTCCTGTACCACTGTCGCCCATTGATTTATGTGACTATCAAGCATTGATTCTTTGGACACTTTCTGATTGGTTCGTAGGGAACGTCAGTGTGTCAGGTGACTCTGATAGGGATCATGGTGGTCCTCTTGTACGCGTCCAGGGCATGCTACAACCTGGTGGTCCTGGCCCTGACCGACATAGAGAGCATCAACTCCTTTGATTACGATTGGTACAATGTGTCAGACCAGGTAAGTAGACGTGAGGTTAGACAGACAGACGTCACACATGTTTCTGATGGACATCCAAAAGAAAACACACACACACACACACACACACACACACACACACACAGACACGCACACGCACACGCACACGCACACATACACACACACACACACACACACACACACACACACATACACACACACACGCACATGCTAGCGACTGCCGCTAGTAACCCTTCATTTTTGAAGAAGATTGATCCCAGATTGATTGGTGCCTCTCAGAACACAGGTCACACTCAAACAACAAAAATAACCTCTGCCCATCGGCCAGACATGCACAAACAATGGCTAGATGAAATCAGCAGACATTGAAAGTCCTGCAGGAGAATACTGATATAAATACCAGATGTGATATTTATGTGCAGATGACCTGGAAGAGTTGGCTCTCTCCTTTATCCATATCTAAATGAGATGCAGAGTTGACTGAATGAGGACAGATACTTTTTATGCTCTGCAGACTTTTTCATCTGTTAGCACACACACACACACGCACACACACACACACACACACAGACACACACAGACACAGACACAGACACACACACACACACACACACACAGACACACACACACACACACACACACACACACACACACACACACAAACCATCTCCTCTCTGGTCCCGCAGGCAGACCTGAGGTCCACGTTAGGGGATGCGGGCTACATCGTGTTCGGGGTGATCCTGTTCGTCTGGGAGCTGCTGCCCACCTCTCTAGTAGTCTATTACTTCAGGGTCCGCAAACCCACCCAGGACAAGGTCAGTTTCCGTGTGTGTGAGTCAAATGTAAAACAATTGCTATGAGGGTAAAAAGGGTCCATCCATTTAATCTGTCATGTGTCCATCAATGTCATGTGTCAATCAATGTCATGTGTCCATCAATGTCTTGTGTCCATCAATGTCTTGTGTCAAGTGTCAATCAATATCTTGTGTCATGTGTCAATCAATATCTTGTGTCATGTGTCAATCAATGTCTTGTGTCATGTGTCCATCAATGTCTTGTGTCATGTGTCCATCAATGTCTTGTGTCATGTGTCAATCAATGTCATGTGTCCATCAATGTCATGTGTCAATCAATATCTTGTGTCATGTGTCCATCAATGTCATGTCTATCCATAAACACTGGAGTCTGACTGATAACATTGTAGTGGTGCATCCTGTCTCTACTCCACGTCTGTATAAAGCTGTAGCATGCCTCCATTAATGTGGTGCATCCTGCCTCTACTCCACGTCTGTATAAAGCTGTAGCATGTCTCCATTAATGTGGTGCATCCTGCCTCTACTCCACGTCTGTGTAAAGCTGTAGCATGCCTCCATTAATGTGGTGCATCCTGCCTCTACTCCACGTCTGTGTAAAGCTGTAGCATGCCTCCATTAATGTGGTGCATCCTGCCTCTACTCCACGTCTGTATAAAGCTGTAGCGTGCCTCCGCTAAGGTTTGGACCTGTAGTTCTTGCTCTGTGTTAAGACAGAAATAAAAGAACAAAAATGCGAACGCCTAAGGAGCGACTGAGACAGAGAAAAGTCGTGTAGTTCACGCTCTGGAGACGACTGTGAGGAGACTCTCCCTTGTACGTCGCTTTGGACAAAAGCGTCTGCTAAATGACTAAATGTAAATGTAGTTCAAATATGGCAGAGACAAATCTGTATCGTTGTGATAGTGTGTGATTATGATAGAAGGTAGTGAGGTCATCAAACTTGAAATCATTTTATTACCCAAAACATACACGAATGAGAGTAATGCAATGTAGTGGTGATTGATTATGTTACATTTTGTGAGGTAGAACTGAATCCTCTTCCTCTCAGACCATGTTACAGAGTAGTCACTCAGCCATCCCTTGTTCCTCCACACCTTTAATGTAGTTCCTGCACCTTTAATGTAGTTCCTGCACCTTTAAGGTAGTTCCTGCACCTTTAATGTAGTTCCTGCACCTTTAAGGTAGTTCCTGCACCTTTAAGGTAGTTGCTGCACAACTTTTAGGTAGTTCCTGCACACCTTTTAGGTAGTTTGCTAGATAGTTTTGGACCGAAGGTCCTTACTGCTGCTTTAATCCTCTTCCTCTTTGGTTGTTACAGAGTAGTCACTCGTCCATTCCTAGCCACGCGTTCTCCAACAGACGCTACTTCTTCGACAACCCCAGACGCTACGACAGCGACGACGACCTGGCATGGAGCATCCTACCCCAGAGCACCTCTACCAGGTAGAACTCTTAGAATGCCAATAACGGAACGGTTTTCCATGAGAACTTTAAAATGCGGAAAAAGTTAGGCCACAAAATGGATTTTAAGTAGCCTTAGGTAAAATGTACTTACCCAGACTGAGCGATCAAGGGCATTAACGAAGTGTACTGTTGAGGTTAGCATATACTGTTATTACACCTTTCTATCCCAGTCCCTAACTTTAAGTACATACATGTTGTAACGTGGGTTTTCATAAGAAAAGTATATGGTACCTAAAGGTGTGAAGCGCAAAATGAAAGTGTAATGCAATGTAATCTAATCTAGTTTTAGTTCTACCAGTTCAGGACTGATAAGCTGTGCATCTGATCTATGATCAGTCATTAACGGCCAGTGTGTGTGTCCTCAGCATGTCCACAGACTGCTATGACTGGAGCAGCCGCGGCAGCAGCAGTTTCCTGGTGAACGTCGTGAGCGAGGAGCGACGGTCGTCCGCTTCAGCCGGCCAGTTCAACCCTTAGCGACTGTCGAGTGTCATTGTCGCTCAGCGCTGAGATGAGACCTCGACACGTTGCTGTTCCCTACACTGCATTCATAGGACCATAGACACTGTGTTCCTCTACGGTGCATCGACATATTTTAAATAGCTGTATCTATAGCCACGGGTGATAACGGACTGTAATGTGTGGAACGCCTTAAATGTGGGGACGCTGCTGGGTGGGCCGGATGAAGAGAAAGACCCCTGATTGGGCCAAAGCCATGTCCATCATGTAGACCTTTGACTTCTACAGGCTGTGGCTGCTGATTGGTCAGATTTAGTATGATTCGCAGGATGTTAGGGGTGGGTAAGTGGTGCCTATGGCTCCTGCTTGGTGATATTTCTGACCAAGGGCGTGACTGGAGAGATATGACAGGCGCCATCCTGGTCACTTTTCGAGGCATCTCAGATGACTTTGTGTTACATATAGTTATCAATTTGCCACACACTTTTTTTTTTTTATTATCAAAAGCAACCCGCAGTACAGTACAGGTGTATATATGCTTTTGTTCCCAGTGTGTGAGTTCCCTGGGAATCAGACTCCTGACTGGTGTAGTCTCTGCTCTGCCAGTGGGGCTCCAGAGACAGAGATGGTGTGAACAGATACAGACCGTGATGCCCAGTGTCTCACAGCATCTGCATGCATTCATCCAGGGATTACAACAGAACTGAATAGGACTGCAGGATATAAGACGGTACACTAGTGCGAAGAGGCCTCCAAAACAGCAGAGGTCTGCTTTACTTCACTCCCCCCAATAGTGAGGTGTAAAAGTTCGTATATGCTTTTTTTTTTTTTAAGGGCAAGTCAGATATTACGGTCAAGGTTATTAAGGTCAAGTCAGAGATACTTTGACGTCCTCTTTCACAGACCTGAGACAAGTATTCTTTTCTGTGATCCAACGTTGAGTACAGTGAGACTGATCAGTGGTCAGGCCACTCTGGGCAGGAGGTGACCGAAGCTCTCCATGAATGCGGTTCTCTCAAGAACTACGAAGGTTCTGCGGGTAAACTAGGGCGTGATAAAGACATCGTCATACTATTGAGTATGCCGACGAAGCGACAACATCGTCATACTATTGAGTATGCCGACGAAGTGACGACATCACATTTGCTTTGAGTATTACCAAGTCAGCAGCGGTGTGGTCTGTCTTGAATCATGATTGTGAAAGAGTTTTATATTTTAAATGAATATGAAATATATTTTTATGTTTCGAGACGTCTGAACTGGAGCATATAGTGATGCACAATGCACAGTAGTTTTAGCTACTTAAAGCACATTTGTGACCGCGTTAAGTGTTGTGAATGTTTACTCATACTATTTATGAACTGTGAAATGGGACTTTAAAGATATTTGTGACATACTAAACAATTCATATTTTCTGGCCTCTGTGTGTACACACTAAATAACACATACACTTACACATACATTATTTTAGATTATTTTCAACAAACATTCAGAATCAAACAGGTGGTTACATTACTACGAACGTAAATCATTTCTAACACAAGTCCTCATTGCTACACCATATTTCAACCTGATTGCTGGAGTTGAAGTCGGTGAGGGACGGTACCTACCTACCTGCAACCAAAACGAATTATTCAATAAGCAGTTCATGACTATGCTATCTATTAACCTCCCTTACAAATGAGCTTAACAATGAAGACACACAAGACATAAGAAACACAAAGGCTAAGTTACCCAGTCAGACAATCAGATTTTTTTATTTCTCTCTTCAAATAAATATACTCAACAAGTATACACATCAATATAGGTGCACTTATACATATATAGACTTTGAAAAGAACCAAAAAAAAAAAAAAGAAAGCTCTTATATCCTTCTTTATCAAACAAATTTGACAAATCTGTGAGGCTCAATATTTTAAACGTGTCCCCAAGAAGGCAGACGAGAGGAACACTACATAACGAAGGGAGAAAAGCTGCAGAAAGAGAGAGAGAACTGTTCTTCTGGGGTCTGATTGGTCCAGGAAAGTGGGCTAGATTCTAGAACATGTTTTAATTTTTTTCTGAAATAGATTATTTGTTTAAGCACACGGTTAAGGCAGATGAGTGCACTAGGTGTGTTTCAGAGGCAGCTCTCACTCCCGTCACACACACACACACACAAACTCGTGCACGCACACACACACACACACACAAACTCGTGCACGCACACACACGCAGCTATTCTTCTCAGAACAAGACCTGAGAATCTCGACAGTAAACACCCCTTTGACATTGTGTGGGCTGCTTCAAAACTCATCAGGGACTGCCTGAAATGTGGGGAGAGTCTCAAACACACACCCCCTCCCTCCCTTGCGGCTAGTCTGCTAAGACCAGCTGTATGGGTGGAGAGCGCTGGTCTGGACAAGGGGGCTTGGGGTTGGAAGGGAAGGCAGGGGGTCATGGCCATATCATCTCCTATAGAGGCACTGGGAAAGTCTTAGCAGGTGAACTGGATTTGCTAAACTGTACAAGAAAGGTCTCAGGATTTTGGCATTGGCTTGGAGATTTCGTTTTTAGTTTAAATAAATAGATTTTCTCTCTTAGCACTAAATATGACATCAGGCCTTTTAGCTAGATACAGATTGCTAGTAATGCCAAAGGACTGCGGTACTGCAAGACCTAAAACGAAAACACACAACCAACGCACAGACATGCGAAAGCAAAGTGTGACGGACATCCTAAAGGAAACAGGCAGCTTAGCTGAGGAAGAGAGAGGAAGATGAAAATAAAAGCTCTTTGGTCCTGAACACAGAAAACTTCACTCGTCAGTAGTTAAACCACAGCAGGGAACCAGACAAGACACACACACACACACACACACACACACACACACACACACACACACACACACACACACACACACACACACACACACACACACACACACACACGTCGGGACATTTCAATTACTGGTGCACAGGTTGACCTCGCCCCTTTTACCAAGAAAAATAAATCTCTCAGAATGTACACCTGCTGGTGACCTCTGACCTCTAAAGGCTGCGCTGCGATTGGATGAGAGCTTGGCTGATGTTTTCGTATTTTCTTTTCCTTTCTTTTCTCGGAATGAAAGACACGAGGCCTGAGGAAAGTAGACTCCTCTGTCTGCTGACGTCACTTTCAGTCTGTTTGCTTCTTTCGTTCTTTCTTTAGTTGCTTATTTTACTTTAATTCCAGCCGTTAAGGAAGACCTTGTGCTGCCCTGCGTTAGCAGACTAGCACACACAAACTCCACTAGACGTCAGGACTATTTTTTTTACCCAGGAAAATAATTAATGTTTTCAATATATCAACATTTGGAATGTCAGGAATTAATGAATGACAATAAACCTCTTGCTTGTTTTCTGTAGGTTTGCAAAGCACTGCAACAAATAACACAACTAGGACTGAGTGAGGATAGGGTTACACACACACAAACACACACAGAAGCTGGGGTATAGTCTCAATCTCAATCTCGACCACGGTCCATCTATCTTTAGCCCAACACTATTACTCCTCTCTGGCAGCCAAAAAAACAAACAGATAGTTACAGTATCCATGACTACTCATGAAAAGTGACACTGAACAGAATTAAATTAGTATTTAAACCACTATCCTTTCCTTTATATATATATACATATATGTGTGTGCTATAAATGGCAATCCTATGAATGATGAACGAAGGCAGGTGGAAAAGCTGAGGCCACTGAATGAACTGATGCTGAAAGAGAGAGAGAGAGAGAGAGAGAGAGAGAGAGAGAGAGAGAGAGCTGTGTTGCTGCTGCACTGGGCTAAAAACTCAGCACTTTAGGAATTAAAGACGTGGCCTTCACAAATACCCACGATCATTGCACACACACACACACACACACACACACACACACACACACACACACACACACACACACACACACACACACACACACACAACACACTGGGTAGCTTAAACCTTCTCCAGAAAACAAACAAACAAACAAACAAACAAATCAACCCTAATCAAAACTAAAATCAATAAAATAATGAGGCACTCAGCCCCTGGCAATTAAGGGATTGTCCTCGTCACCAAACAAATAAATAAACAAAAACATCAACAGTACTAGAACACAAAAATGAAAACACTGTCATCTGCATTGGCAACAAGCTGTAGAAGAAAAGCTGCTCTACGGAAGAGTTAATTTGAGTAGGTCTTTCGTTGCTGTTGATTTTTCTTGTTGTTGTTGTTGTTGTTGTTGTTCCTTATCACAGTCTTCTATGAGCAGCCCGAGCGCTATTTGTAAGGGAGGCTTTTTTTCATCAGCACAGCAGCTACGCAGCAGGCATGGAGCAGCCACCAACACATCAGCGGGTCCACATCAGCGGGTACACACAGCGGGTACAAACAGCGGGTACACACAGCGGGTACAGACAGCGGCAGCCTTGCGGGCATCCCGTAACCAGTGCGGGCAAGACACATGACGAGGACCAAACGCCAACCTCACGTGGCGTGGTGGTGATTTGGTTGGTTGGGTGCTTGTTTTTTTTTCTTTTTTCTCTTTCTTCATTTTTTGCTTGTTTTATCGTTA
>NW_024879701.1:0-2500 GCF_900700415.2 Clupea harengus | reverse complement strand
CGTATGACCTGAATGTCACCATAGAAACACTCTAGAAGCGGAGGGACATTCTGATGAATATGCCCCGACTCTTTTAGTAGATTAAATGCACATGTCATATGATTTATCTGTCTCACCTTTTATGCTCGAACTCTACACGGTATTTTTCTATGCTTTAGTTTGCCATTAGACTGTGCTGACATGCAAATGGCGCTCATTGAATTGGCCTGAAATGAAGCTGAGCGAGTGGGCCGTTAAGGACACCTCATCTTGTGGCTGTCTTATTATCAGTGAGTGAGATTGAACTGGCACAAGGCCCACTCCTGAGTGGGCTTCAGAAAACAGCGGGTTAGCTTCACTCTCTCACACACACACACACACACACCCACCCACACTCTCTCTCTCACCTCGACTGGGAGTCAGGGGGTTTAAAGGCCGGTACACTGATCTGGGCCTGCCAAAATAGAAAACAAGATCACACTCAAGAAGGTGATACATGGTGTGTTAGTGTGTGTGTGTGTGTGTGAGATATGGGTGAAAGGTGATTGATGGCTTGTGTGGGCAAGCACCACATAGACAGAAACCAAAGTGCGTGTGGGTGTGTGTGTCCGTGTGTGTCCATGTGTGTCCATGTGTGTCCATGAGTGTGTGTGCGTGTGTGCGTGAGTGTGTGCGCGTTTGTGTGCCTGTGTGTGTTTCTGTGTGTGTGTGTCCATATGTGTGTGCCTGTTTTCTTACTTGAAGCAGTTCTCCTCATAGATGCTGTTCCACACCCTCCAGGCCGAGGGGCCTTTGTAGCCCGTGTAGCGCTCCGGGTTAAATATCAGATCCACATACTCCGTATCAGGAGCCGTGTCATCTGGGGGGAGGGAGGGAGAGAGAGAGAGAGAATTAATGAGTGAGACAGAGAGAGATTGACATAGAGAGGGATGGAGAGAGAGGGAGAGAGAGGGAGAGAGATTGACAGGGAGAGAGAGAGAGAGGGAGAGAGAGAATGCCACAGCTACTGCTTCAGCTCTCCGCTGCTGTCTGTCTAAAGTGTTCTGCGTAAACAAAGACACTCCTCTTGAATAGACACAGCAGAAGAGGGGCGAGTGTGTGTGTGTGTGTGTGTGTGTGTGTGTGTGTGTGTGTGTGTGTGTGTGTGTGTGCATGTATGAGTGTGTGTGGGATCAATTTAGTGACAAAAAGATTTACAAATGCCCCGCGATTGCCAAACAAACAGAATGAGATTTGTAAACGTCCAACCATTTGCAAATATGCACACCATGTTTTACAAATACAAAAACACACCTCTCAAACAAACACAATGTGCTTTGCAAACACAAGACACCTCTATCTAAATATACAAGGTGTTGTGCAAATAAAAATGGGACTCGCAAACAAATAAAGAACAGATTCCACAAACGTAGACAAAGAATGGAAATAAAAAAAAATCCATTTAGCATGTCTGTATAATCTCATTTGTTCTACAAATACACAGCAACCATGTCATTTGGGGATCAGGTGATTTTTTCCGCTTGTCTGAATTGCAAATGAAAACGCTTCCACGAGTTGCAAATGCAAAGGCCAAAACAGCAGCTGGCGCTACAGGGGCATCTGCCTTCCTTCTATGGCTGCTGGATCGAATGACTGGAGAACAATAAAAGTTAATTTGTCTTATTTTTTATATTAGTCAGAAACGATTTTGATTCGGTTGTTTAATTTTCTTTCCATCTTTGTTATCAGGTATGATTATAGATAGTTCTGTCTTCCACATTAAGTTACGGTCACACAGATAGCTACACACTACAGTGTGTGTGTGTGTGTGTGTGTGTGTGTGTGTGTGTGTGTGTGTGTGTGTGTGTGAGAGAGAGAGAGAGAGAGAGAGAAAGAGAGAGAGAGAGAGAGAGAGAAAAAAAAGAAAACTCTTGCAAGAGAGTTTTGTTACTTGGAACAAAAGCCGTTTCACTCACCATCCAGCTCACAGAAGTGGTCCTGGGCGTCATCATGACGAGTCCAGTCTTCAAACGCTTCTTTGCTCTGGTTGCTGTAGAGACGAGATGAGACGAGTCGAGATAATAAATCAAAAGGGAAACAAATAGACAAAAATGAGACCAATGCTTCCGCTACAAAGCAGTAACACACACACACACACACACACACACACACACACACACACACACACACACACACACAAAGCAGTAACTTCCCTCAACATTGATACATCTCTGAGCCTCACTGTTCCCAGAACAGTTCATATGACACGGCCTGGCCCTATCTTTTGTTTGTTGAGATTGTGTTGTTTATTTTGCTAATGCCCGCACCACCTCCACTCTGCCCACTCAAATTCCACCCACTCCTCTCCACGTGTTTACTCTTCCTGAAACATAATGACGTAAGGGTTCTCATAACGACATAAGGGTTCTCCAGTGGTTACAAGGAAAAATATCCATTGTGATGACTAAATGCTTTTCTGCACCCCAAGAAGGTGTTTTCACAAGAAGAAGCTATCAATTTGACCAAATTCCTCAATTCCTCC
>NW_024879700.1:62500-94261 GCF_900700415.2 Clupea harengus | reverse complement strand
GTCTGTTTGTGTATGTAGGAGGAATCCTTTACTTTCTCTGGGAAGATGTGAGTGTGTAGCTCACAGTCTCTGATGAGGTGTCTGTTTGTGTATGTAGGAGGAATCCTTTACTTTCTCTGGGAAGATGTGAGTGTGTAGCTCACAGTCTCTGATGAGGTGTCTGTTTGTGTATGTAGGAGGAATCCTTTACTTTCTCTGGGAAGATGTGAGTGTGTAGCTCACAGTCTCTGATGAGGTGTCTGTTTGTGTATGTAGGAGGAATCCTTTACTTTCTCTGGGAAGATGTGAGTGTGTAGCTCACAGTCTCTGATGAGGTGTCTGTTTGTGTATGTAGGAGGAATCCTTTACTTTCTCTGGGAAGATGTGAGTGTGTAGCTCACAGTCTCTGATGAGGTGTCTGTTTGTGTATGTAGGAGGAATCCTTTACTTTCTCTGGGAAGATGTGAGTGTGTAGCTCACAGCAGTCTCTGATGAGGTGTCTGTTTGTGTATGTAGGAGGAATCCTTTACTTTCTCTGGGAAGATGTGAGTGTGTAGCTCCCAGTCTCTGATGAGGTGTCTGTTTGTGTATGTAGGAGGAATCCTTTACTTTCTCTGGGAAGATGTGAGTGTGTAGCTCACAGCAGTCTCTGATGAGGTGTCTGTTTGTGTATGTAGGAGGAATCCTTTACTTTCTCTGGGAAGATGTGAGTGTGTAGCTCACAGTCTCTGATGAGGTGTCTGTTTGTGTATGTAGGAGGAATCCTTTACTTTCTCTGGGAAGATGTGAGTGTGTAGCTCCCAGTCTCTGATGAGGTGTCTGTTTGTGTATGTAGGAGGAATCCTTTACTTTCTCTGGGAAGATGTGAGTGTGTAGCTCACAGTCTCTGATGAGGTGTCTGTTTGTGTATGTAGGAGGAATCCTTTACTTTCTCTGGGAAGATGTGAGTGTGTAGCTCACAGTCTCTGATGAGGTGTCTGTTTGTGTATGTAGGAGGAATCCTTTACTTTCTCTGGGAAGATGTGAGTGTGTAGCTCACAGCAGTCTCTGATGAGGTGTCTGTTTGTGTATGTAGGAGGAATCCTTTACTTTCTCTGGGAAGATGTGAGTGTGTAGCTCACAGTCTCTGATGAGGTGTCTGTTTGTGTATGTAGGAGGAATCCTTTACTTTCTCTGGGAAGATGTGAGTGTGTAGCTCACAGTCTCTGATGAGGTGTCTGTTTGTGTATGTAGGAGGAATCCTTTACTTTCTCTGGGAAGATGTGAGTGTGTAGCTCCCAGTCTCTGATGAGGTGTCTGTTTGTGTATGTAGGAGGAATCCTTTACTTTCTCACCACTTGTTCTCTCACTCATTCATCTTCCCTCTGTCTGACTGGGTCTATCTGTCTCTTCGTTCTCTCTGTATCTTTCTCTTTCATCTCTCACTCTCTCGCTCTGACCCCCCCCCCCCCCCCCCCCGCCTCCAACTCTCAGGTCTGTTCACAGGGGATGGTGGGGTCAAAGTGGACATCACTGCTCACTCTGGAGGGATAGTGAACGCCCCAGCCTTGAGCAGAGGATCACCCATGCTACAACAAGGAGGGGGTAAGGACTCAATGTCGGCCATATTAGGTGCAATACACACACACACACACACACACAAATATTACACAAACCTTGGTGTATATATGACATTTCTAGGTAGGTTAGACTTGGGGATTCATAAGTGCTGAACAGGACAAAGAAGAGATGTCTTATTTGAAGTTTAAGTGCATACGATGTTAGAGAAGAGTTGGGTCTTCAGCTGCTTTGGGAGTGATGCTGCAGAGCGTGTGGAGCTGGGAAACTCATCCCACCACAGTGGCACCACTGACGGCTTGAGACCTTTGGCTGACTGGTGTAGGGAGAGACCACCAGACTCTCTGCTCATTGGCAGCATGCACTGGTGAAGATGGACTGTAGACCTGGGTGAGGGTGTTTAGATAGGAGGATGTTGTTGAGGGGGTGGCTACCATCTAGTGGAGCATCAGAGCATAAATCAGTGAAGATAGATAAACAGGTGTGTCGTGTCTTTTATTGCCAATAAAAAAATGGTACCATAATGTCTGGTACACAGGAAATATGTCTGTACTGGTTTTGTACAAATGCATTGGTCCCTTTGTTAACTTTATGGTTTGTTGGCATATATATTGGTTTACTTATATTGTTTTTGTTTCATGAGTATTGGTCATTATTCACTTGTATTGAACTTTGACTGAAACTGTTAGTTCTACGTTTCGCATATGAAAGAATGTCAATCTTGATACACAGACATGTAAAGTTAAGTATAAGAATACATACGTTTGAATTATAATAAGTAATAATTACGTTTATCCATGCAACATGTTTAAAACAATGATAGTTGCTTCGACAAATAAAAGAGGAAAACTAATAAAAAATAGCTACAAAAATAACCACAGCAAAGGTGGAAGTAAAATGCTACACTGATGATACATTCCAAGCTAAAAAGTGAAAATCATATCTTAAGATTAAACCAGTTATTTCCCCATTTCACCATACTACATCTGACTTTTGTTGTCTTCAGATTTCAATGCAGCAGAGAAGATTAAATCACTAAACCCGAGGCTTCAGGAGCACCTGAAACAAAGGTTTTCTGTTGTACATCAAGAGTCTGGAGTTTCTAGTGTACAAGATATCTACACTGACCTTCACATTGTAGAGGGCCGCACAGGTGAAGTCAACAATACACGTGAAGTGTCGACAAATAACAAGAGCCAGATTGGGAGAGGACCAAGCTCTTCAAATAAGCAAGTCAAGTTGGCAAATTATATTGGACATTTTTACATTTTACTCATACAGATAGGTACAAGAGTGGAGAATTACTTGCGTGTTTGTGATTGAGTGTGTGTGTGTGTGTGTGTGTGTGTGTGTGTGTGTGTGTGTGTGTGTGTGTGTGTGTGTGTGTGTGTGTGTGTGTGTGTGTGTGTTTGTATGTGTGTGTGTGTGTGTGTGTGTGTGTTAAAGAGAGAGAGTGAAGGTGAGAGTATGCAGACATGCTAACCTTACTAACTAGTGTTGGCTAAGTCTATTATTTTGTCTCCTTATGTAACCAGGCCACAGACACACAGACCAGTGTCTCCAGTGCCCAGCTGTGTGTCTATGAAGAGTGACCGGTCCATGGGACGCCCTCCCAATTTCAGCAGTGGACCACCACAGTCTGATCCAAAGTCAGTTGTCAGCTATTATATTTGACATGTTTGCATGTTACACATACAGATATGTACAAAAGTGGAGAGTTACTTGCGTGTGTGTTTGTGATATTGTGTGTTTGTTTTGTTTGTTTCTGTGTGTGTGTGTGTTTGTTTGTTTTGTTTGTTTGTGTGTGTGTGTGTGTGTGTGTGTGTGTGTGTTAAAGAGAGAGAGTGAACGAGTGAGTATGCAGACATGCTAACCTTACTAACTATTAGGAAGAAGTGTTGGCTAAATCTATTATTTTGTCTCCTTATGTAACCAGGCCACAGACACACAGACCAGTGTCTCCAGTGCCCAGCTGTGTGTCTATGAAGAGTGACCAGTCCATGGGACGCCCTCCCAATTTCAGCAATGGACCACCACAGTCTGATCCAAAGTCAGTTGTCAGCTATTATATTTGACATGTTTGCATGTTACACATACAGATATGTACAAGAGTGGAGAGTTACTGGTGTGTGTGTTTGTTTTGTTTGTTTCTGTGTGTGTTTGTTTGTTTTGTTTGTTTTTGTGTGTGTGTGTGTGTGTGTGTTTGTTTTGTTTGTTTTTGTGTGTGTGTGTGTGTGTGTGTTTGTTTTGTTTGTTTGTTTTTGTGTGTGTGTGTTGGTTTATTTTGTTTGTTTTTGTGTGTGTGTGTGTGTTAAAGAGAGAGAGTGAACGAGAGAGTATGCAGACATGCTAACATTACTAACTATTAGGAAGAAGTGTTGGCTAAATCTATTATTTTGTCTCCTTATGTAACCAGGCCACAGACACACAGACCAGTGTCTCCAGTGCCCAGCTGTGTGTCTATGAAGAGTGACCAGTCCATGGGACGCCCTCCCAATTTCAGCAGTGGACCACCACAGTCTGATCCAAAGTCAGTTGTCAGCTATTATATTTGACATGTTTGCATGTTACACATACAGATATGTACAAGAGTGGAGAGTTACTGGTGTGTGTGTTTGTTTTGTTTGTTTCTGTGTGTGTTTGTTTGTTTTGTTTGTTTTGTGTGTGTGTGTGTGTGTTTGTTTTGTTTGTTTCTGTGTGTGTTTGTTTGTTTTGTTTGTTTTTGTGTGTGTGTGTTGGTTTATTTTGTTTGTTTTTGTGTGTGTGTGTGTGTTAAAGAGAGAAAGTGAACGAGAGAGTATGCAGACATGCTAACTTCACTAACTATTAGGACAGGGTGTCCGCGGGGTATTAAACAGTATTAAAAGGTGATAAATCAAAATTGCCAAATTTAAGGCCATTAAAAGTGTTAAATGTAGTTTTAGAGGTATATTTTTTTTTTTTAAATAGGTATTATTTTTTCAAGTGTCCTATTCTGATTGATATTCTATCTTCTAAAGTTCGCGTTAGTTCGTTTAAATGCGGGCTTTGGCAAAGCTGGGCACAATCAAAGATCTTCCGTATCAATCCTGAAGTCTCAACTTTGTATGTTTGATGCTGACGTCATATTCAGTGATCGTTCGACATCTCAAACACTGCGCGCTTCAACTGGGTAACCAACTGGCTGGCTTACGTTTTTGACTTGCTTAGGCATATCTTCAACGTCCAGACAACCATCGTTGTCGTCATGGGCAAATGCAAGTTTTCTGACAGCTGGGTTTAGTAGGGAATAACCGGCAGGCTTATTGTTTGGTTTGTAAAAAAAACATCAATGTCAACTGGATGGGAGCTAATGCACTTCGGTCGCATATGCAAACCATTAAACATAAAAATGGAATGCGCGGTCGGCGAGAGCAGTTCATTCTACCACTCTGCCAACTGTCTGTGCTGCTGCACCACCACCACCGAAAGCTAGTGCCACGGTACAAGCCAACGCTACGGCTCCAGCAACTACGTCTGACCTCCGGGTGACTATGGGCGCCACACCAACACTGCGTGCGGAGGCTCTGTGGTGTTTAAACACTGCAGTTAAACACCACTCATTGAACTCCAACGAAGGAATTTCGGAGCTGTTTAAAGAAATATTTCCCGACTCTGACATCGCAAAGTCATTCACGTGTGGTAAAGACAAAACCGGCTACATCATCAGATTTGGATTAGCATCGTTCTTCAAAAAACAGCTTGTTGATGGCATCAACAAGGCTGGGCCATTCGTGTTGATGTTTGCTCATGAATTCATATTAGGCCTATAGCACACCAGTTCACGTAGTGGATGCCAGTTTGTGGATGGATATTAGCAACAATTCATATAGCAGATGCCGGTTTATAATGCATCAACAGTTCATGTAGTGAATGCCAGCCAGTGTGCTGGAACTATCTCTCCATTGCACATTTAATGTAGTTTGTTTTATTTTTATTCACAAAATGAAATAAATGTGTGCAATATGTGGTCAACATCAGTGAGTCTCTAAATCTATTATGTTGTGTATAGTGTTATACATGTCAAAATCTCTGTAAACGTTAGAAAGGTCGCCGATTAACACTTGCAACTCAGTGTCGTGATGGTTTTAAAAAAAATTCAGAAGGTAGTAAAAAAGGTATTAAAAAGGTATTACATTTAACTTAAGGATTGCTGTATATACCCTGTAGAAAAAAGTGTTGGCAAATGCTGAATCCATTATTTGACCCAGGATGTGTGAGTGAGTGAGTGAGTGAGTGAGTGAGTGAGTTAAAGAGAGAGACAGAGAGAGAGTGAACGAGAGAGTATGCAGACATGCTAACATTACTAACTATTAGGAAGAAGTGTTGGCTAAGTCTATTATTTTGTCTCCTTATGTAACCAGGTCACAGACACACAGACCAGTGTCTCCAGTGCCCAGCTGTGTGTCTATGAAGAGTGACCAGTCCATGGGACGCCCTCCCAATTTCAGCAGTGGACCACCACAGTCTGATCCAAAGTGAGTTGTCAGCTATTATATTTGACATGTTTGCATGTTACACATACAGATATGTACAAAAATGGAGAGTTACTTGCGTGTGTGTTTGTGATATTGTGTGTTTGTTTTGTTTGTTTCTGTGTGTGTGTGTGTTTGTTTGTTTTGTTTGTTTCTGTGTGTGTGTGTGTGTGTGTGTGTGTGTGTGTTAAAGAGAGAGAGTGAACGAGAGAGTATGCAGACATGCTAACATTACTAACTATTAGGAAGAAGTGTTGGCTAAATCTATTATTTTGTCTCCTTATGTAACCAGGCCACAGACACACAGACCAGTGTCTCCAGTGCCCAGCTGTGTGTCTATGAAGAGTGACCGGTCCATGGGACGCCCTCCAGATTTCAGCAGTGGACCACCACAATCTGATCCAAAGTCAGTTGTCAGCTATTATATTTGACATGTTTGCATGTTACACATACAGATATGTACAAAAATGGAGAGTTACTTGCGTGTGTGTTTGTGATTGAGTATTTATGTGGGTTTGTTTGTGTGTGTTTGTTTGTTTCTGTGTTTTAAAGAGAGAGAGTGAACGAGAGAGTATGCAGATTGGCTAACCTTACTAATTATTAGTCTGATCCAAAGTGAGTTGTTAGCTATTATATTTGACATGTTTACATTTAACTCATACAGATATGTACAAAAGTGGAGAATTACTTGCGTGTGTGTGTGTGTTTGTGTGCTAGTGCTAGTGCTTGTGAGTGAGTGAGTGTGTTTTTGTTTGTTTGTGAGTGAGTTTGTGTGTTTTTTTTGTTTGTGCATGTTTGTGTGTGTGTATATGTAAGTGTTGTGCGTGTGAGTGTGTGTTTGTGTGTGTGTTGAAGAGAGTGAGAGAGAGAGCAAGTGTGTGTTTTTGCAGATCCTGGTGTAAGGTGTTCTGTGGTGTAAGGTGATTATTTGTGTGATTTATCTGTCACTGCAGTGTCAGGAGGAATGTTCTGACCCAGGATCAGTCCAGGTGTGGAGTGTGTGAGCAGCTACTGAGGGACCCAGTCATCACCACCTGTGGACACAGTTTCTGCAGGCACTGCATCAGCAGCTACTGGAGTCAGTCTGGTCCATCAGGAGACTACAGCTGTCCCCAGTGCAGAAAGAGATCCAGAGCACAACCCTTTCTAAACCCTGACATAACCATGGCACAACCTCTGTTATACGCACATACAACCATGACACAACCTCTGTTATACCCACATACAACCACGACACAACTTCCTGTATATCCCCCTACAGCCATGGCACAATCTTCTCTCTACCAACACAGAGAAATGGCACAGATTTATCTAAAGCCATCTACAACCATGGCACAAGTTCCTCCATATCCACACTCAGACTCGGGGCAGGACCCTCTATACCCACACTTCCACAAGGCACAGATTTCTCCACAACCTCCTTTGGATGAGCACATAGTCCTGGAAGGAAGCAAACATCTCCAAACTGAGCATGCTCCTGTCAAAAGGGCCAAACTAAGAGGTGAGTTGATAGGTGAAAATTCACCCTAGTTACCTCAGGACTCCGGAACAGCATATAAGTATATTTATTAGACAAACAACAATTGCAATCGGGCTCACTCCCAGCACAAGGCTGAAAGTGAAGCCGTGATAAACACATCGCACAAGGTTTATATAGACAGAAGTTAATATGCAGTCTAAGTGGCACCTAATATTCTAAGTTACACACGCACACAGAAAAGCCATGTTCCTGCTTACATAAGTACATGATTCATATAAGGTAATTAATAATACAAGGCACTTGATTATTATATTCTTAAGTCATTGACAGTGTTTGGAAATTATCTCCATCATGAGTCTTGAAGTATTTCTTTCAGAACTGCTTCCAGGAGTTGGGTTCCTGCATGAATAGAAACACTATTTAGTTAAGAAACAAAATTATGGTGACATTTTGAAGTTCATTGTTCAGTGTTACTCTTCTTGAAATATGGATTAGAAAGACGATTATAAATTAGTATGATGCTGATCTGTTATGTTTGTTTGTTTAATGCCAAACAGATGATGTCCTGAACAGAGCACAGCTGACTCATAAAGCCAGTATGAAGAAGAGGTTTGAGAGCATATCTGAAGGTGTCATAAGATTAGAGACTCAAACACTCCTGAACAAGATCTACACAGAGCTATACATCACAGAGGGAGAGAGTGAAGGGGTGAATAATGAACATGAAGTTTGGCAGGTAGAGTCAGCATCCAGATCACAAACTACAGAAGACACAGCAATCCACTGCAATGACATCTTCAAGCCCTTACCTGGACAGCAGAGACCCATCAGAACTGCCATGACCAAGGGCATTGCTGGCATTGGAAAAACCGTCTCAGTACAGAAGTTCATCCTTGACTGGGCAGAGGAGAAAGCTAACCAGGATGTAGATTTCATGTTTGTACTTCCGTTCCGTGAGCTGAATTTGGTCAAACATGATCAGTACAGTCTTCACAAGCTCCTGCTGGACTTCCACCCTGAGCTTAGGGAGCTACAGTATGGTGAATACAAAGACCGCCATACTGTGTTCATCTTTGATGGTCTGGACGAGAGTCGACTTCCGCTGAATTTCCAAGAGAACCAGCAGTTGTCTGATGTGACACAAACATCATCAGTGGATGTGTTGATGACGAGCCTCATTCAGGGATCTCTGCTTCCCTCAGCTCACATCTGGATAACCTCCCGACCAGCAGCAGCCTGTCAGATCCCTTCTCAGTGCATCAATCAGGTGACAGAAGTACGAGGGTTCAGTGATCCACAGAAGGAAGAGTACTTCTGGAAGAGGATTAGTGACCAGAATCAAGCCAACAGAATCATCTCGCACATTAAAGCATCCAGGAGCCTCCACATCATGTGCCACATGCCAGTCTTCTGTTGGATCTCAGCCACTGTCCTTCAGCAGATACTGGAAGAGGATGATGGGAAGGAACCCCCCAAAACTCTGACTGAGATGTTCATACACTTCCTGCTCATCCAGACCACCAGGAAAAAACAGAAGTATCAAGAGGAAAATGATACAGATAGACAGAGGCTCCTGGAATCACATAAGGATGTCATACTGAAACTGGCAGAGCTGGCCTTCAAGCATCTGGAGAATGGCAATCTCATGTTCTATGAGGAAGACCTGAAAGAGTGTGGCATTGACGTGAGTGAAGCCTCAGTGTACTCTGGCATGTGCACAGAGATCTTCAGGGAGGAATGTGTGTTTCACCACAAGAAGGTCTACTGCTTTGTGCATTTGAGTATCCAGGAGTTTCTTGCTGCACTTCATGTGTTTGCCTCCTACTTGAGTAAAAACATGGAGGCCCTGACACCATTCCTCAAAGGGAAGTCCAGGTCTTTGCCAGATGTGCCTCTACATGAGCTGCTGAAGAATGCTGTGAACAAAGCTTTGGAGAGCAAGAATGGACACCTTGATTTGTTTGTTCGCTTCCTTCATGGCATTTCTCTGGAGTCAAATCAGAGACTTTTGGTTGGTCTCCTGACACACACACACAGCAGTCCAGAAAGTGAGAAGAAGACTATCCGAAACCTGAAGGTGATGCAAAGGCCAAATATCTCCCCTGAGAGGTGCATCAATCTGTTCCACTGCCTGGTCGAAATGCACGACTCTTCTGTTCATGATGAAATCAAGGCTTTCCTGCAGGCAGAGAAGGGTTCAGTGAAACAGCTCTCCCTGGCTCACTGCTCAGCCTTGGCTCATGTGCTTTTGATGTCTGGGGAGGTGCTGGATGAGTTTGACCTGAAGAAATACAAATCCTCTCCAGAAGGTCGCAGGAGACTGGTTCCAGCTGTGAGATGCTGCAGAAAAGCTCTGTGAGTTAAGTTCGGCAATAACCTTGACACTGAATTCAGACTTGTTGTCATCGAAATGCTTATGTTAGGAGGTGTTACTATAGGTAGCATTGTACTATAGGTTTAAAGGTCCACTGTGTTATTTTGCTTAAAGAAACTAAACTTTGTTTACATGAGTGTCTTTGAGAGCAGTAAAACCCCCTACCTGATGAAATGTTTCTCACGTCTTTTTCACATTGTTCGCTACAATATTTACATCCAACCTGAGAAATAAGTGACCATTCTGCAGTTCTGCTCCTCTATGGCATGGATGGGGAAGGAGTAGGGTTGGGTACCGTAAACTGGTGCCAATATGGTAACGGGTTGCTAGGCAGATTTCGTGGGGCACATTTAAAACTGCCCCATCTCCCAATGTAAACTTTGGCCTGTGTCGTTCACGCTCATTGTTGTTTCCATAGCAACAGTCTTATGACAGCGAAGAGCAGGCAGCATTTCACAGAGAAAGCACAAACAGTGCTAGCCATCAATTTAACAGAGAAAATGCCGAAAGGTAAACGGTTAAAAGTGTAGCTGTATTTCGCACAAAAAGATTCAAACAACGCGACGTGCAGCAAATGCAACAAAACAATTGCGTGTAAAGGGGGGAGAGAAGGCAAGAGTCAAAGGCAGATCAGCAACCGCAGACTGAAGACTAAATGGAGATGCCAGCCAAACTAAACCTAGTCTCTTAAAGGGGCAGTACAAGTTCACGTACACATGTGTTCAGATAACAAGATTAAGTATAAACAAGATAGAAAAGATAGGTATAAACAAATCAGAAAATTGTGAAATTTCATGAAATAAATGCAAACAAAATAATACATCTTTGACTCCGAAGGCAAATATGCTCATATTTCTGCAAAAGAATTGCTGAAGTTTGAAGCTGTAGTGTGTGTACAGAGTGTGTGTGTGTTTTGTATTTATTTTATTTATATTTATTTAAGTATACTGTAAACTGTTGTTAACAGTTAATATAGTTTGAAGTTAAAAAGTTTGAAGCTGTAGTGTGAAGCCAAGTGTTTTGTATTTATTTATTAATAAAAAAAGCCTTTCTTTAATGTTGTCAATCGTCGTTTTGTGCTTTAAAAAAAATAAAAAATGATCGGTTCAGGCACCGTTTAGGCACCGGTATCATTTTAAAAGTATCGTTTGAGCACTGGTATCGGAAAAAACCCAAACAATACCCATCTCTAGGAAGGAGGCACTCAGTTTTATATTTGTTTCTTCTCTTGTCTCTCTGACAGACTTGCTGACTGTAAACTATCAGAGAGGTCATTTGAGATTGTGGCCTCAGCTCTGCAGTCTGCAAACTCCCCCTTAAGAGAGCTGGATCTGAGTCACAGTGACCTGCAACAGTCAGGAGAAATGCTGGGCTCTGCTCTACAGAGTCCAAACTGCAAACTGGAGACACTGAGGTCAGTAATATTGTAGATCGTGTTAACAGACACATACTGTTGAGATTGTGTTAACCAGACAATAGCAACATCAATGTTTTACTCTAGGCTGAATTTGCTCTCTGATTTCACAGTTTGTGATAGTCTGTTACACAATTTTGTTTTTGCAGACTTGCTGGCTGTAAACTGACTGGAAGGTTTTTGGCCTTGACTCTTCAGGGGGCAAACCCCCACCTGAGAGAACTGGACATCAGTGACGGCGAGCTTCAGGACTGTGGAGGAGAACTGCTCCATAAACCACTGAATGAAGACTGTAAAGTCAGGTCTGTATATTAAGAGAAGAGCTGTTGGACAGATAACCCCTTCCTACACACATTTTCTTCTTTACTAGTATTTCTCATTTTGAAAGTGAAGAGGTGTAGAGGACATGGTTCTTACAGCCGCTTCCTCCCCCTCTGTTGACTCATCTGCTATAGACTCAAGCACAGCTCCTGTGCGGTCGTGGCGTCAGTCTTGCAGTTTTGTGTTTCTCAACTGAGTGTCTTGGACATGAGTGGCTGTGATCTGCAAACATCAGAAGAGAAGCTGCCCTCTAGTCTTGGAAACCCAAACTGCCGACTGAAAACACTGAGGCAAGTAATATTGCTGTTTTTAGAGAAACCTCATTGAGTTTTATTACTGTGTGACCAAGAGTCTTACATCTGGTATGTAACCAGAAAAAACAACAGCTGAGTTGTACCTTTGCTGTCACATTAGTTTTATTTAGTGTTTCTCTCAAGTGTTTAGGTTTCAGATATATTTTGTTTAATAGATAGATAAATAGATAGATAAAACAGAAAAGAAACATGCTGAGTGACTGGGGACTAGAATGTGACCTGCAGCAGTCAGGATAAATGCTGCTTTCTACTCTACAGAGTCCAAACTGCAAACATTTACTAACATTGTGACCGCAGCGCAATCAGCGTCTTTGCCAAACCGCATATAGCGCACGGTATTTTGCATCCTATTTATCAAACAAGAACCCTCGTCGTGTCATCTGCGCCTAACACTGCCCATTAGTGTTATTTAGCGCTCCGCTAAAATATGGAAGAAAGAGCCTGCGTGTTCCACCATGGATGATGAGCTAAAATTAGAATTCGAGCTTTTGGTTCACGAGATTACAGCAAACTAGCCCCGGTAAATATAGAAACTCATAAATATTTCTCCGTTTAGCCCTTCCGTCCACATTAAAAGTTGTGATCACTTTGAATTCAAGACTGTCCTTTATTGGTGATCTGATTTTGGGAAATTAAACTTTTCAGCAAACATTGAGTTTCTGGGTTGCTATGGTTACCCCTCAGGGTGCCTGGGCAGCTTCATATTAACGAGTTTATGTTCACAAGTTCATATTCACACATATTAACATGAGTTAATCACACACAGGCAACTGCAAACTGTTAAGATGGTTCCCTAAGCTAGAGATAGCTAGGATAGTTAATAGCCAGGTTAACTGCTCCATATCATCCCGTTAAATAGTCTGGTAGGAATACATGACACTCCTTACTTTAAAACAGCATATTCCTGAACACTGAAAACCATGCTTTTCAAAAACGCTGCCCTAGGCAGATACATCACAGAAGGTGAGCACTGTACTCGGTGTGCTTGAACTATGGGTGAAAATACGGTTTAAAGTAAACCATACAATGAGCGGCGATTCTGGGTAAAGCGTGGCCGAACAGCTAGCTGGTGGGACAATTGTGTATGCCTATATTAAATGATATATCAAATATAAACATAAAAAAAAAAAAAACATTTCTGATGTTCGTGTTTTTCAAATTTCTCGCAGGCACATAGTTTTCATTTAGCAGCTGATTTGTCATGCTGAAACACCTCTTGTTTCATTAGTAATACATAATTAGGCGCACTTTACGCATCTCCTCCCATCTCTTTGCGACCAACACCCACTTTCCCTTATACCCTCCCAGCAGCGGTAATCTAAAGTGCGCCACCTTTGTAAATACGGTTTTATGTTTTTACCCGCTATTTTACGCCTGAAACAGGCGCAATCCTGTTAGTAAATGAGGCCCTGAGGTCAGTAATATTGTAGACTGTGTTAACAGACATATACGGTTAAGATTGTGTTAACCAGACAATATGTTAACCAGACAATAGCAACATCAATGTTTTACTGTTAGGTGAAAATTCACTCTCAAGTTATCTCAAGACTCCGGAGTTGTAGATCAGTATATTTATTCAATAACAATTGCAATCGGGCTCACCCACGTCCAGCAGGCCAGAGAGAGACACGGGCCCTCTCTCAGAGAGAGAGGGAACTCGTGTTCAGGTCCACACTGCAGCAGACGAGAGAAAAGCCATATTAAACACATCGCACAAGGTTTATATAGATAGTGTTCTCTGGCGCCAAAACTATTTGACAGCAGGGATAACCACGTGGTGGGTCTCTGACGTCAGAGGCTCCCTGTCTTGCAAGGATGGTAGTTTTGCACAAGGCCGGAAAAAGCACAGTTCGACCCTTCTTATCACCTCTAGTCCAAACATGCTCTTGCACATATGCAGACTAAGTCGCACCTAATAATCTAAGTTACACACGCACACAGAAACACAGAAAAGCCATGTTCCTGCTTACATAAGCACATGATTCATACAAAGTAATTATTAATACAAGGCACTTGATTCATATATTCTTAAGTCATTAACAGTGCTTGAAAATGATCTCCATCATTTACTTTAGATTTTGCTCGAAGATTTAACAATTTGTGATAGTCTGTTATACAATTTTGTTTTTGCAGACTTGCTGGCTGTAAATTGACTGGAAGATGTTTGGCCTTGACTCTTCAGGGGGCAAACCCCCACCTGAGAGAGCTGGACATCAGTGACAGTGAGCTTCAAGACAGTGGAGGAGAACTGCTCCATAAACCACTGAATCAAGACTGTAAAGTCAGGTCTGAATATTTAGAGAAATGCTGTTGGACAGAGAACCCATGTCTTCACGCATATCCTTCTTTACTCCTCGTCAATTTCCAAATAAGAGATACCAGTAGAGGACATGTTTCTTACAGCCACTTCTTCCCCCCTGTAGACTCATCTGCTGTAGACTCAAGCACAGCTCCTGTGCGGTCGTGGCGTCAGTCTTGCAGTTTTGTGTTTCTCAACTGAGTGACTTGGACATGAGTGGCTGTGATCTGCAAACATCAGTAGAGAAGCTGTTGTCTAGTCTTGGAAACCCAAACTGTCGACTGAAAATACTGAGGCAAGTAATATTTCTGTTTTTAGAGAAACCTCATTGAGTTTCATTACTGTGTGAGTCTTACATTCCGTATTTAACCAGAAAAAAACCCCAGCTAAGTTGTACCTTTGCCGTCACATTAGTTTTATTTAGTATTTCTCTCAAGTCTTTAGGTTTCAGATATATTTTACTTATCAAACACAATGGACACATTCCAGGTGTACCTACAAAGTGTAAACTTTCCTTGTATTAAGGTGTGTTGGACTCAAAACACAATTTTCCATTTATTTCATCCAGTGCTAAGTATTTAATTAGCAGACTCTCACTGTCATTATCTCTATTTTTTTTATCATGTGAGTTTTATTTAAGAGTGTCTTATCTATATTTCCGAGTGTACACACACACGCACACGTACATATTTGAAACATTTTTTTTCATGCTGTCTTTTAGACTTAAGGGCTGTAAACTCACACATGAGTCCTGTAAGGTTGTGGCCTCATTTCTGCAGTCAGCAAACCCCCTGCTAGTGCTGGACATGAGCAAAAATGTCCTGAGAGATTCTGGAGTTCAGCTTCTTTCTAAGGGACTGTCTAGTCCTCACTGTAAACTGCAGACATTAAGGTTGGTCTTACAATATCATGATTCCTGATAACATGAACAATATCAGCATAGTTCTGTATCACACATCACCACTTAAGCATTCAAATGGAATAAACAGTGAGGTTGTATTGAGTGTATAGTGTGGTTTCAGGATAAGTACGAGAATGGCAGGATAATGGAAGTGTTCTGTTCTTAAAAATGTTTTCATTTGAATTGCTTACACAATTAATTTACTACATTTAGTTTTGTACTTTTCCCAGTTTTACTGCAAACATTAAACAGCATAATGTAGGCTACTGTTTTGCTGTGCTGGATTGTCAGCTTGATGGTCATCTGTAGGAGTCTGGATGCTTCTTGACAGTTAGCATTTTCCAATACCAGAACATCAGGGATCTACGGTTAGAAGACTCTCACTTCAGGCACTAATATTAGAAGCCTGTGATGTCATTGACATGCTGAAAGTCTAGTGTGGAAGTACTTGTGTGAACATGTATGAGAGTTTGCTCTTAAATAAGCCTTTCACTGTGGCTCTGGAATGTTGAGAGTGTAGGGGTTGACTTGCTGACTTCCTAAGGTGTAATTACTGGGACTGTTGGCCAGTGATGTTGATGTTTTTCTTGTTCATATTTCATAAAATGGAGCTCCAATACTACACTGAGTATGTGCTCTGACTGCCATGCCAACAAGCCTGGCTGTTCTGCTTTCTTTATTTGCTACAGTACACACCAGCAATATTATCATGACTTGTGCTTGTTAAATTTACATTTGATCTGACTGCAAAAGTCTTGTCTTAACCTCAGCATTGATAGGCCCAAATCTACACTATTTTCCAGTAGTAAGAGAGAAGAGATTGGATTATTGATAAACTCAATCATTGCCAGTGCTATCATGAATCAGAAGCTAATGTAAAATGATCCAGACTGTATCCTGGGGGTTTACTGGGCTTGATATCCAAGATGGCTATGTTTCATCACAACTCTTTCTCTCTCCCTCTCTGTATTTGTATGAAATTGTGTGTGTCTCTTTCAGGCTGTCTGATTGTCATATTTCAGAAGACGGTTATGTTTGTCTGGCTCTCACTCTGATGGCAAACCCCTCATGTGTGAAAGAACTGGATGTGAGCAACAATAATCCTGCAGAATCAGCAAAGAACCTGTTATTTGCTACACTGAAGGATCCTCACTTAAAAATGGAGGAACTTCGGTATGTTCTCTAAAGTTTTCTTCACTTTAAAATGACTAATTGAAGATAGATTTTGCAGGCTGAAGATGTGATGAATTAGATTTCCTGAAAGTACAGGAGAAAATGTCTTTGAAGAGGCATTCACACAAGAGGTGATAGACGATGCAATGATATCCATGAGGCTAGCTCCTATGTGCCCCACACAAAATCATACTACTACAATTTTGTATATGACTGCACAGAAAAATAAATATGCAGGGAGGGGACCTAGGAATAACTACACTTTTGTTATTTATTTGCTGTGTAAAATTAAAGTGATCTATACTGTTCTGTCCATGATTGTCTTTCAGACTAGCTAGTCATGGACTCAGTGATAAATCCTGTGAGATTGTGGCCTGTGCTCTGCAGTCACCAAACTGCCTGCTACAGCTGGACCTGACAAACAATGACCTGAAGGATTCTGGAATTCAGCTTCTCTCTTCAGGACTAAGTAGCCCTCACTGTAAACTACAGACATTAAGGTTGGTGTTTGACTTTCATTTTAGTATCTAGTATCACTCCCGATCGGAGATTTTGATACATGTGCTAGATTAGTTTTGATGGTCATGAACTGTTCACAATTCTGTCTATACAAAACCATCTGCATTTTGCAGAAAGTGACAGGACACTCCTGCCACCTATCAATGTTTCCTGGAAAAAATAACCAGGCTATGAAATATATTACTATTTTTGTATTTTATGCTTAGTTTTTTCCCTGTTGATCTAGAAAACGTATATAGTTTTGCTTGATTAAAATGATACACTGATATCAAATCAGTTCACATGCTAAACTCACAGTTTTGTGCCTCAACTGCATTTTCTTCACTGACCTTCACTGTCTGAAATATATTCCTGTTCATTTTGCTCCTTTTTTGGTGGATGAAGTGTCAATTTCTGTGTCATTCTAAACTTTTGAACAGTATTGTTTTTATCCATACTACCATGCCATTTTCTACTCTCTGTCTCTTTACCTCTCCCTCAACGCAGTCTTGCTAACTGTAAGCTAACAGAGGAATCCTGTAAGGCTGTAGCCTCTGCTCTGCAGTCATCGGTCTCCCTGACCGAACTGGACCTCACAAACAATGACCTGAAGGATTCTGGATTTAAGCTTCTCTCTGCAGGACTAAGTAGCCCTCACTGCAAACTACAGACATTAAGGTTGGTGTTTGACTTTCATGTTATGATCAAGTATCACTCCTGATTGTAGCTTTTGATGCATGTGCTAGATTAGTTTGCTGTCCATGAACTGTTCACAATTCTGTCTATACAAAACCATCTGCATTTTGCAAAAAGTGACAGGACACTCCTGCCACCTATCAATGTTTCCTGGTACACTAAGTAGTTGTAATGGTGTAATGAGTGTTAAACACATATTCTCAAATGCTTGGGTGTAGATGGTCAGTAAATGGATTCAGAGTGTGTTCTCAAAGCTATATTTCTTCAGGGGATAATTATAATTATCTTGACCCATGGTGTAGATTGACCAGTCAATCAGTGTAGGTCAGAATTGTTGTGGACTTGTGTACCACACTTTTGCACTTGTATAATTGCTGCCTATCAAGAGTCAGCCAGAAAACATGTAATCAGTTTTCATGATGTGTTTTCATCCATTACTGTAAGAACATGTGTAGTGTTTAAATATAACTAATACAAAGTGTCCCATTTTTATTGTTTGTAGTAAAAGTCTGTTAATTCGTAATGGAAATTTCTCAGACAGAGGTTCCCCAAGGACGGCAAGTTATGTTATATTAGTAATTTTATCCCACAGGAACGGAGACCTCAGTCAGGCAATTGTAAATAAAATCAGGAACAATGAGGCGCATCAAGGGAGAGAGAGCATGAATTCACATAATGATTCACTAGCTTCTCTAACTAGACAGGGAACACGACTTGAAGTATTTTATCAGTTGAAAGGAGAGGAGTGTTCATCACAGAGCTCAGATCACATGGGCCACCCCGGGTCCAGACTCAGGAGTTACACCCCAGTCCTTATCACTGAGAAACATAGGCACACACAGTGGCGATTTTAGCCTGAAATTTCTGGTGGGCCAATTTTGTATGACTTGTCACCGTCATGTCACCGTCAAAAAACTAGAGGTAGCTGATTATTATAAGCGGTAGACCAGTAAGATATGTTATGGGCTGCATTTTGAGTGCCAGCAGGGAGCAGAAATCCTATTTCAAATACATTTCACATGCTTCAGCGCTCAGCGCAACACAAAGATGTTGCCTATAATACAGCATTAAAGTAAAATGATTGCAACAAAGTAAAAAGATTAGACAGACACATAGCTCAAATAACTTGACTAATTTATTAAGCTTGTGGCACACAATATGAAGCGAAAGGCACAACTTAAAACAAATAACAGCAACAAAACATGCTGCTAAATGAACAAAACTTTGTAAAAAGACGATGTCCTTGCAGATTGCATTGATACATCCATCAGCTCCAAAAAAAAAAAGGTTTGACTCACCAATGCAGATCACCTAAATAGGAAGTTTGCGCGGTGGTTCTTTGCTTGAGCAAACCTCTCGATGACTTTGCTGTTAAAATCCACCAGTCCATGAACAAACGGGTTTTCAATGGTAAGCATGGAGAGGGCGTTCAGTCTCTGCTGTCGCATTGTGTTTCTTGTGAATGTCTTAATCCTTTTGTGTGGCCCCAAACATTTATTTTTTATTTATCTTCCAACGACAATGTACTAAATTGCACCCTCAACAACTAGTCTACATTATTCATTGTAGGATGAATTAAAACACTTCCAAAATACTCGAAAACTAGCGATAGCTAACTAGCAGTAACGTTACTGGCATTGATCTGTCTGATTTTTTATCTTTTTTTTCTAAATCACGGGGTACAGGTCTCGCGGTTTTCGCATTATTCCAGTCTAGTTGCTAGGCAGATTTTGTGGGGCACATCTGAAAGTGCCCCACCGCTCAATGTTAACTTTGGCCTGTGTGGTTCACGCTCATTGGTGTTTCCATGGTAACGGTGGGGCAGCGTGGGCCGTTGCCCCACCGGAAAGGGAGGGACAGCGGAGAGCAGCATTTAACAGAGCAAGCACACAGACAGAAAAACACACAAATCAAATGACTCCAAAACAAGACTATAATGCTTGTGAGTCAAGTTTATTCACACGCATATTCACGCTACTTTGCATTTCTTTTTTTTTTCTGCGAAGTACGAATGTATTGAGCTTTCTGCACAACAGCATCATCTGGATCTGGTGGGGCAGTGCCCCACCTGCCCCTAATGTAGAAACGCCACTGGGCACACAGATATAAATGGCACATTCAGGAATACACAGATATATGCTTACCTTACTTCTAATTCTAAGAAACATATAGGCATCTGAGTAGAATAATAAGACATTAATAAGACTTTAGTTCTGAATGGAATCTCTGTAAACTTTTTGTTCTTCAACCTCTTGGAATTAATCCTCAGCTAGGGTTTAAAGCAGACTGTGTCAGTTTATGGATGTTCTTAGTGATTTATCTGCTCTCAAAGTAAATTGTTTTTCAAAAATAAATTTGTGGGATTTTGACAAAATGGCTGAATTTGCAAATGTCTTGCGTAATGCGTTCCCTTCTCTAATAATGAGGGGAAATGATCTCTTGTTTCAGACTGTCTGGTTGTCTCATCACACACCAGGGCTGTTCTTTCTTGGCCTCTGCCCTCAAATCAAACCCCTTCTACCTGAAACAGCTGGATCTGAGCTACAATCACCCAGGAGACTCAGGTGTCAGAGAGCTCACAGACAGACTGAATGATCCCAACTGTAAACTAGAGAATTTCAGGTAAGTGCTGGGTCTTTATCTGAGTGTACATACAATTTTAAACAGTTGCCGAGGACACCCAGGCTAAAGGGGTGTGGAGGGAGATTTGAATGGAGTGGATGGACAAACTCTTTTCACTAAGAGCACCAAGTCTGGACTGCTGGAGGTGCATCTTCTTTCTATTCCTACATGGATGTGCATGTTGCTCCTCCTCCTAAACTCCAAGATGTCATGGTGCACATGTCCTGCTAGTATCACCAGTCAGAAAAGAGAAGAGACTGCACTGTGGGCAGAACATATGTTGACACAGAGCCTGTGAACATGTAAAGATTGTATTACACATTACACACACACACACACACACACACACACACACACACACACACACACACACACACACTGAGCGGTAGAATCTCTTTAGCGTTAAACTCCTGACTCCAGGTGGCCACCCATCAGTCTGTACACGGACACACTCACACACACACAAACAAGGAACTGCAAACACAAGAGCAATCAAGCACAAAGCAAGCAGAAACACACACAGGGACATAACAGCATGGGATCGGTGGGGTCCTTTACTATGCCTCGGGCCTGCCTACAGACTCTCTGGTAGTAAATGAGCTCCAGGGTTGGGAGTGGAGCTCCTTCTCTGCTGTCTTGATGACTCTCTGGTGGTCCTGAGCAGTGCTGTTGTCATACCACACTGTCAGCCTGTTTGTTAGCATACTCTCAATAGTGCACCTGTAGAAGTTTGTAAGGATACTGGGTGGTATACTGAATTTCCTGAGGAAGTACAGCTGCTCCTGGTCTTTCTTGATCAGCTGGTCTGTACTTTATGACCATGTGAGGTCCTCACTGATGTGAACTCATAGGAATGTAATGGTGCCCACCCTCACCAGTGCAGACCCGTCTATGTGAAGTAACTGATGATGTTGGTGCTGATATCCTCTGTTCCTTCTCCTTACATCCACAATCATCTCTTCAGGTTTGCTGACATTGAGGGAAAGGTTGTTCTTATGGCACCATGTCACTCAGCTTGACACCTCACTCCTGTACGCTGTCTCATCACCACCAGTGATCAAGCCTATGACAGTGGTGTCATCAGCAAACCTGATGATGGAGTTGCTCACATAGGAGGCAGTGCAGTCATATGTGAAGAGTGTGTTGAGCAGGTGGCTCAGCACACAACCTTGAGGGCTGCAGTGTTCATGATTAGTGTCTTTGAGGAGAGAGGCCCAATGCTGACAGATTGTGCTCTGCTAGTGTGGAAGGCCATGATCTAGCTGCAGAGGGAGGGGATATATGACAGCTGTCCTGAAAAAATATCCCATGAATATATGAAATATATTACTATTTTTGTATTTCATGCTTAGTTTTTACCGGTTGATCCAGAAAACGTATATAGTTTTGATTGATTAAAATGATACACTGATATCAAATCAGTTCACATGCTAAACTCAGTTTTGTGCCTCAACTGTATTTTCTTCTCTCCTTTCTTTTTTGAGGTATGACCATGGAGGAGAGTTCATGATTAAACCAGGACTGAAAAAATGTGAGTGATTTTATTCATTCTTCCCTGAAAAAATACATACATGTTTGTGTATTAACATAGAAACATTGAGGTGTGTGTGTGAATGAAAAAGAGAAGGAGGTTTTGTATGTTTATAGGTTTAGCAGTGCCTGTGATCATGCGTGTGCCATCAGTGTCTCTTCAGTACTGGAGGCTGATGTTTCTTTGTTTTCACTTGGTCATTCTTTGATTCCATTTGACTTGTGATAATTCTAAAACATGAACATGAATGTGATCAAGTCGACTCCCAGCTCATACAGCTGCTGCTGAGCAACTGCAGTGTCTGGCCCTGAAAACAGCTGCCAGCTTACTGCCATAAGATTATCATGGCATGTGTCATCAGGACAATGAAAGCTGAACAGAATTGATCTCTGGACCTGACAGACCTACACACACACACACACACACACACACACTCACCAACTCAACTTCACTCCATGGCCTGATACCAGGAAACGCACTCAAAAACACACACACACACACAATCAGGAATGAGTCCAGGATGACCAACACAAACATTATCACACACTAAACAAGGACACACACACATAAAGATAGACACACACGTATATTTAGTCATGCAATCACACACACAAAGATATACACATCTAACGCACACAGGATCATGATTAATACAAACTGTATCACATAAACAAGGTCACATATACACTCACAACCATACAGAGAGAGAGAGAGGGAGAGAAACTCACACACACACACACACAAACACAGACAGAGATAGACAGAGAGAAACACACTTATTTACACACACTCCACTTCATTTACACACCTATACTACTTCCTGACACTCACACACACACACACACACACTCACTCTAACACACAATCATGAATGAGTCCAGGATAACCAACACAAACAGTATCACACATAAACAAGGACACACACAGACAAAGTTACACACACAAGTACATTTAATCCTTTAATCACACACACACACACACACAAAGATATACACTAATAATTTTTTCTACACCCACACGTACATCACACTTTACATATACACACATTCCAAAAATCTCTCTTCACACTTCCTCAATACACACACTCTAACATATGCGGACACACACACACGCACATGCACCCATTCACTCACTCACTCACTCGCATACATAAACACACACATGCACCCACTCACTCACATACATACACACACACACACATTGAACACAAACAATATCGCACATACACAAGGAAACACACACCTATGCACTCACACACTCACTGAATCACAAATTTGTCCAGGATGAAGAACACAAACTATTTCACACATAAACAAGGACACAAAGATACACACACAAGTGCATTAATCATGCAGTCATACACACATCTCATGATTTTTCTACACCGAAACTCACTCACAAACATTCCATAAATTACTCCAAAACTCTCGACTCCCTTGAATAAACACACGCTAAGAAATGTGCGCAAATTCTCACACACACACCCACTGATTCACTCACATATACTACAAACACAGACAGAGAGAGAGAGAGAGAGAGAGAGAAACACACACAAGAGATTACATATATACTCTTTCGTGCTTTCCTGACACACACACGCACACACACACACACTCTCTCACACACACACACACACACACACACACTCTCTTACACTGATATAAACATACATACACACACAAACACACACACATATAGGTGGAAAGAGAGAGAGAGAAAGTGACAGAAACACACAGAGATTACACATATACTCCTTTCTGCCACACAAACACATACACGCACACACTTTCCATAAATGACTCCAGAACACTCAAACCCCTGAATAAACACACACTAACAAATGCGCGCAAACTCACACACACACACACACACACACACACACACACACACACACACACAACCAAACACACACAGACACACACACACACAGACAGAAAGAGAGAAAAGAAAGAAAGAAAGAAACGCATACAAGATATTACATATATACTCTTTCAACACACACACACACACACACACACACAAAGATATCATACATATACTTTCTGACACACATATACATTCTCTTACACAGATATAAACTAACACACACACGCAGAGATAGAGAGAGAGAAAGTGACACACACACATACAGTCATTTACAGTCACACACAAGAGATTACACATATGCTCCTTCCTGACAAACACACAGAAATATCACAAATACACAAGGATGCACACACACACACACATACAGAGGTTCACATACACTCACACACACAGGATTCCACATATACTCCTTCCTGACACACACAGGAAGAGACTCATACATGCACTCACTCAATCACACACACAGAAGGATGCACACTCACTCACTCACTCACATACATGCATACATACACACACACACACACACACACACACACACACTCACTCACATACATATATATACATATCTTACACAAATATAAACTAACACACACACACACACAATATCATATATATACATTATCTTACATAGACATACTCGATCGCATACACACACACACACACACACTAGATCAGGGGTACTCAATTAGAAACCCAAAAGATCCACTTGCCAAATGTTCATTCGGACCAGGGTCCGGACAGAGTAAATTATCATGCAGCCTCAGAGGGGGGCCTAAACTTTTTCATACGACTGTATACTCCCTCTTGCCTTCTTGACTCTCACACACACAGGTACATTGAATCATGCACTCACACACACACAAATATACACACTTCTCATTCACCTCCCAGAATTTTGAACAGACACACACACACACACACACACACACACACACACAAACACGCACACACACACACACACACACACACACACACACACACACACACACACACACACACACACACACACACACACACACACACACACACACACACACGTCTGTTGGATCTGTGTGTGATGATGTGTGTATGTTTGTTTGAGCATGCGTTTGGTTGTGTGTAAGCAGGGAGAGGTGTATATCTGAACATCTGTGTGTGTGTGTGGGGTCGGGTGTGGTGGGATGGGGGGTGGGGGTGGTTACAGTGAATAGTCCCTTTCCCTCCCCCTTATTCTGATGAGGATGTTCTCTCCTCTTGTCTGCAGATGCCTGTGAGCTCACACTGGACCCAAACACAGCAGACAGACATCTCTCTCTCTCTGAGGGGAACAGAAAGGTGACACGTGTGAGTGAGGAGCAGCCATATCCTGACCACCCAGAGAGATTTGACTGTAATCAGGTGTTGTGTAGAGAGGGTCTGTCTGGGCGCTGCTACTGGGAGGCTGAGTGGAGTGGGGATTGGGCTGATATAGCAGTGGCGTATAAGAGCATCCAGAGGGAAGAGAGGAGTAATGAGAGCACACTGGGATATAATGACAAGTCCTGGAGTCTGTTCTGCTCTGGTAACAGTTACTCTGCCAGACACAATAATAAACACACTACCATACCTGACCCCTCCCCCCGCTCCAGAAGAGTAGGAGTGTACCTGGACTGGCCAGCCGGCACTCTGTCCTTCTACAGCGTCTCCTCTGACACACTCACACACCTGCACACGTTCCACTCCACATTCACTGAGCCCCTCTATCCTGGGTGTAGGGTTTATTATAACACCTCAGTGTCCCTGTGCCAGATCACATGACCTCCCCATGCAGCAGGAACACAGGAGTCACCCACTCCTATTCATACACATGTGTGATGCTGTGATGTTATGGAAATAGTGATGTGTGTATTCTGTTTATACACAACTACTTTGATGATACTATGCAAATGATGATATTACATTTTTGTATATTTTGTGCATTTACTGAATTGAATATGTGGGTTATAAGAATTTTTCAGCAACAATATGATGTATTCTGCTCTCCTTAAGGTTTAGTAATTTGCTGCATTTGTCTGAAAATGATGCACTGGTCTGGGGTCTGTGTATGAATGTGTGTGTGTGTGTGTGTGTGTTTTTGACATAGTTATTACGTAATGTGTGTGTGTGTGTGTGTGTGTGTGTGTGTGTTAGGCATAGTTATTGTGTAATGTGTGTATGTGTGTGTTGGGCATAGTTATTGTGTATAATGTGTATAGTTATTGTGTATAATGTGTATAGTTATTGTGTATTATTGTACATCACACATAACATTCTGAACTGGTTTAACTTGGCTGGCGTGTGTAGAAGCAGATGGGTGCACACATATTGTGCTGAGATGGTGAGAAGGAAGCTTTGTCATCAGCATCCTCAGATGTGTGAGGCCTGTGTGAGGTAGTGGCTGTGCATATTCAGCTGTTTTGTAAACATCTTCTTTTTCAAGTTATATTATCAGTCTGTTTGTTTCCTTTCTTTCTCTTTGTTTTTGCACATGGATACTCTTAACCCCCTGGTGGTGGGGGAATAAATTGCAAGCCACTGAATTTTTGTCTCCATGCTGCCTTTTTGTGCCTAAAGACCCTCAACACTTAACCCTTTGACAGTGTGTGTGTGTGTGTTTGTTAGGCATAGTTGTTGTGTAATGTCTCTGTGTGTGTTAAGCATAGTTCTTTTGTAATGTGTCTGTGTGTGTGTGAGAGAAAGGGGCGTAGTTATTGTGTTATGTGTGTGTGTGTGTCTGTGAGAGAGAGAGTTATTGTGTCGAGTGTGTGTGTGTGTGTTTGTTAGGCATAGTTATTGTGTAATGTGTGTGTGGTTCCTGTCCTCTGTATCTGTTGTTCTGCACATGCAGAGAAATAAAATGTCTAAATAAAATCCTGAAATAAAATGTCAAAATAAATATTTTTAGAGAATATAACACGGGAGTGGCTTTTTGGTGATGGATGTGTCTTCATTATTTGAGTTGATTAATGTTTTGTTTTTCTCTAAAGCCAAAACAGAGTATTAATTTGTTCTTTTTCCATGTGTCAAATTCAAATGCATAAATTAATTGGCAAAAATAGTAAATAAGGTTATACATTTCAATGTTATTTTTCAATGTGTCTAATGCATAACTGACTTGGCCATCACATGCATTGCAGTAGTATAATAAGTAAGGTTACATTTCCACACAATGAATCACTGTAGCATGCAGGTAGATGAGTGAGGGCAGATGTGAGTTTGTCTCCAGAGTGACTCTTCAGGCAGGTGTTGGAATGAAATGTGTTTATTTCACGTTAAGATGGAAAGCTGCTCCTGTGCTCTGTGGCTTCTCACAGATCATCTTCATCTGTTCAGAGTGATGTCAGACATGTTTTCTCTTCAGACATGACCTTGGAGAAAATACATCTCATACAAGCTGTCATCATTTCCGTTTTATTATGAAAGACTGATTGTATGTTTTTTTGTCGTATGCAGCAAAGGATATGTTGGCAGTCATTTTGATAAGCTCTTTGCAAAATCAACATTCTCTCTACTCTCTCTCTATTAGATAAAGTGAGGAACAATGTTAATGAATTACACAGAAATATAAATAAACTACACAAATATCTTCAGACACAAACTACATGAGGGTCTTAATAACTACATTAATTTTCAAATAGAGAAAAAGAAAAACATGATGATCATAGAGATGCTGCAGGTGACAGACTATCCAGCAGTATGACTGTGTTTGGGTACATTTACAAATAAAGTTTTACACAAACAAAGAAAACAGTGTACTCCAGTAGCAGGCCATAGGTTGTGTATGAGCAGCAAGACTTTTCTCAACGGTTTCTGGCTAATTTGACCATGAGGAAAAAAACTGCTGTCATTTACTGTAACCCGAGCGAACATCGAGATTTTGCCACGCCCTTTTAGCGCGCGTCCAGCCCATCTGTATCTCAGCTTCTGAAGGCCGTAGACACTTGAATTTGGTCCCAAAATGACAGGAATACGCATGTTTATATATGCACTATGAAGGTTTCTAGGCTCTAAAACATTTACCTTTAGGGGTACGGAAGATTAGCAGAAAGAGTTTGAGAGAGAGAGATGGAGGTAGAAAGAGAGAGAGAGAGACGGAGGGAGAGAAAGAGAGATGGAGGGAGAGAAAGAGGTGGAGGGAGAGAAAGAGAGATGGAGGGAGGTAGAGATGTAGCCCACCACCACTGCGTTCATGATGACCAGAAGACTCTCCTGACATGTAGGCTTTGAAATAGTAACTGAAAAGGAGTTTGAGGAGTTCAGGGTGGCTGGCTTGAGACCAATGGGGGTGTCGGTGAGAACACACTTGTCCAGTTTCTGTTGAGGATATGAGTAGGACTGTATGGATGTGTGTGTACAAGCATGTGTGTGTAATAGGAAGGTTTGTGTGTAAGGAAGGCGTGTGTGTGAGGAAGGCTTGGGTGTGTGTGTGTGGTTTCTAGGAGGGAATGAGAAATGATATACAAATCAGCTACAAAATATTACATTGTACAAAGGATTCCACAGCATACAAAGTGCGCTCAAGTCATACAATACAAGATAAATCATACAATGTGCCACATAATAATAACTGTACAGCAGTCTCAGCCTGCACAGGCAATACATAAGCAAACAGACTTAGGAGCATTTCCATTAAGGCAACAAATTAAGGTAGCAAACAATTCTATAGGCACATCTTCCGTCTAACTAAATCAAGCTCAGTCCATTGAAGTAATCACCAATACACTTACATTGTTCAGATAACGCACACAGGATGAGCACATGCAACAGCATTCAGGTTCTCTGTGTCTCTGAGTGAAAGGAAGGGGCTGTGGGCACAGGTGTGGCTTGTAAGGTTGGTGGCAGGGTGGCAGGTGATCAGAGCTAATTGGAGCTGAGTGAAACAGAATGAGGAAATGAACAGGCTGGGAAAGGGGCGTGGCCGTGAGTCTGTGAGGAAAGCAGGGAAAGTGAATGATGGAGATAATTTCCAAACACTGTTAATGACTTAATATAATAATCAAGGGCCTTGTTTTAATAAGTCTCTCATATGTTTTTCTCTTAACAGTGACATGGCTTTTCTGTGTTTCTGTGTGTATGTGTAACTTTGATTAACTGGCGCCACTGATTGTTTTCTCGACCCTGAGAAAACACTAGAAGCTCGGACGAGAACCTTGTTTTGAATATGATTGTTAAGCACATATGGCGTCAACATTAGATAAATCTAAGTATATAAACTCTGTGCAATGTGTTTATCATTGCTTCACTTTCAGCCTTGTGCTGGGAGTGAGCCCGATTGCAATTGTTGTTTGTCTAATAAATATACTTACATGCAGCTCCGGAGTCCTGAGGTAACTAGGGTGAATTTTCACCTATCATATTTGGGGGCTCGTGACCGGGATTCCAACAATCTCTTCGACTCTCCACGCTGGGCTAATTATCAGGTTCTGAAACCGTGCACGGGGGAGACAACATCTCCTTTTCTAAAGACCTCCAACTTGAATTGGAAGGAGGCCAGAACCAGCCAGCGAGGGGAGCCGAGAGTGAAGGAATTGAATTGAACTATGGGGGGTGGACTCTGAGCTGTTTGTGAGTATATTGTTTGTTTGTTGTAAGTGCACGGTAGTATATGGTTATTGTTTGTTTCGGTTTTGTATACACTTGTCTTCAAGTGGGGTTGAGACTCATTTTTGCATGTTTGCTGCGGGGTGTAAAGGGGAACAACGGTTCAAGGGAGAACTTTTTCCTGGTTGCCTCGTGTGTTGAACGAGTTAGAGAGACTCCTGTCTGTAGTTTTCATGTTCTTGGAGCGCTCAAGGCTAAATGTTCATGTTCCTGTTCCTGTTCCTATTCCTGTTCACCTTCCTGTCCCCTGGAAAGGTAGAGACGGAAGGGTACCGTTCGTTTTTGGAACGCTAAAGGTTATAAGCAAAGAAAGCCTGTTGCCAAAAGAAGGGCTAGCGCGCGCTAAAAGTATAAGCACTGTTCACCTTCCTGTCCCCTGGTAAGGTAGAGACGGAAGGGTACCGTTCGTTTAGGGAACGCTAAAGGTTATACGCGAGAGCGCTGTTCACCTTAAAAGGAAGGTGTCATCTGAAGTTGAAAACTCTCTAGGCCTATTTTCTCCGGATATTTCTGTATATTTTCCTGTTCGCCTTGTTTGAAGGGAACAAACTTCTCAATTTCTGTTTTCCTGTGGGATCCCCTGATAAGCCTCTGGGTGCTTTAGCAAAAAGGCTATACGAAAGGGGTATAATCCTGAGTGAAAATAATAATAAAAAATGGGAAACAAGGAATCTAAAATTGTGTGTAAAACTAGTGCCTTGAGAGAGAGAAAGCCTGTGGTGATAGAGACATGCAAGAAAAACTGGGGTTAAGGGAGGCCCAAATATGGCATAGTGTAACACGAAGGAGACACACAAAGAAAAAAAGAGTCAGAGATACTCCTGTGTTATTTTTCTGTGGGGTTGAGACGAACTTTTTACAATGAGTAAAACACAGATAATGTAGTCATAATTTATGTAATTAAAGATTTCGCATTACTGAGATGCCTTGACCCGGAACCAGTAGGGGACTGATCACCCCAGGGAAATTCCCTGGCCTCAACCTCCTCACCAAACGAGTGAGACGGGGGCCCTCTGGTCGGGCTCGGGTTGACTCAGCATTGCGATCTCAAAAACAAACTATGAGTCTGAAAATAGAAACATAACTAACCCTAGTGTGAAGAATAAGATAAAGGTAATTTAAAAGGTTTCAAGATCAGTTAGAGGTATTAAGAGAAATACATAAAATAACTTAAAAAATGGAAAAAAGTGCGTCAAAATCAGAAGACGTACATGATAATGGCAATAAGAGGTGATTTAAAATGTCAAGAAGAAGAAAATTGTAACACTGATATGAAAATGTTTTTACATTATTGGTTGCACCAAACAGAGCAAAGCTTACGTTAATGGTGGCAAGAAAGCCAATGATTTTTTGTTTTGTTTTGTTTTATGTGACTCTGATTACTTGAATTAGATGCCCAGAACAGTAAGGTTGTAAGAAGAGAGACATCTAAAAGCAGACTCTGAAAACAGGAGAGATATTTAAAATACAGAATATGTTTCAAAAACATGCCCTACAAACTTATTAGGAAGAGATGTGATGTGGGTTGGGCATTAGAATTGTTCCAACAATACATGGGTTTAAGAATAAATTAAACAATGGTGTCCCAAAAATATTATTATGTATAGAATATACACTGTTTAGCCCAAAGAAGATTTAAAGAGAAATGTAAGCCTGTCACACTAACTACATTAACCTAGACTGATGCATTGGACTAACACAGGCTGGGTGGGGGCTGAGTGCTGGCTCAAAATAATATGCTGTTCCTCCAGATAAGAACACCTGTAAACAACATACCCTGGCGTTGTTAAGATTTTTAGAATAAACAAGGCCACAAAATTAGCAGCTGTGGTCCAGTAAAGTAAAGCTATCTTAAAAAAAGCACCTAAGCCACAGACAAAGAAATAAATTATGTCTTAGCACATCCAGGACATGACAAAGCCAAAGGGCCCAGGGTGCCGACCAAACCACTCCTGGCGACCCCTGTACCTTATGACATAGATCACTGCGACAAAGAATTTAGAGAAACTGAAGCCTGGAAGAAACATGTCAACTTACTCTTAGCTATCAAGTGCACGTGTGAGATGTGCCATCTAGCGGACACCTTGTGTCGTAGAAAAGAATGTTCATATCTTCCTGCCCAATGTAACTACTTACAACAGCCAATGTGTTCTGCAGAATGTTTGCTGATGATGGGAAATAGGGCGTTTAATGATACAGCTATACAACATGACTGTTCACATTTTACAGTTTTTCTCGATTGCTTAAACACAATTTTGACTGCTTTGTTTTGTTTTTCATTTCACTCACACAATTAGCACAACCACACACCCAATGAGCAAAACACCTCAGATCCATTGCAAAATGAAACACTCTTGTAAAAACTATACACTAATTTAACAAAACCATATTTTGTTACCATATGAAACACACACGTTGCATATGACGGAATTCTGTTTGTACCACTTACACACTGCTGTTATAAACCTAAAACACTTTTAGCAATTCTACTTCTCAGTGATTAGAGTAGTGTAAGTGAAGTACACAGAGAAAGTGCAAATATTCAATAAATTCACCAAACACTACACAAGACCAATGCTGCAGACTGATGAAAATATTATTTAATTCTCTCCATATACACAAATCAGTCAAACATGGAGAATCAC
>NW_024879700.1:47500-57500 GCF_900700415.2 Clupea harengus | reverse complement strand
GTAAAGGGTTGTTATATGTTTTAGCATATTGTATGGTATATTTATCTTGTATATTTAGTAAGGTCATTATATGTTATTATTACATGTAAATTATGTTCAGAGTACTTAGACAGAGTGTATGTCATGTTATGTTATGTTATATTATGTTTGCTATGTTATGGTATGGTAGGTTGCAGTGCCTTGTCCTAAGAATTTCAGTGCCCAGTCTGACCCTGTGTCATTCTGTGCATCTGACAATAAAAGACGTAACTTGTAACTTGACAGGCGACATAGTAAAATATTCTGTGCAGTCAAATTAAAATAATACCAGATCAGTGCAATGCAGACTACGAGTGAAACGCTTTCTTAACTCAGATGCCGGTTCACTCTGAAAAGGTTTGTGACTTTATTAATAAAAGAAAAGTTTGGGGCAAAGCTGGCCAAAATAGGCAAGTTGTGATTGAAGTAAGATAGAATAAGTCTAGGGCAGGTTGTGATTTTGCCATTTCAAGTTTGAACTTGTAAGTTCGTCTAACTAGTTTTCGCAGGTTATGTTATTGTTAGAGTGCTTGTTCCAGGACTTCATTCATTCATTCATTCATTCATTCATCCATCCATTCACTCACTCACCCACTCATAGGCTTCTGCCATTTCACACCAGAATTCCCTGGCGGCCTTTCACCCTTTTGTGAGCCAGGGGACCTACCTACATATCATTAGGACGTAACACCTGTTCAAAACATTGTGTATCATTTCAGTTTTTAGCAAACAACGGTGGCCTTTGCGTGCGCAGTTTCAGTGAGCGACTAAGGACTACACCTTCACTTGATCTCATAGGCCTAAGTTTATAATGTAGGCTAACTAATCTTGCTATTCTGAAACTTTTTTTTTTCAATCGTGTAAGACTTTACCCTGAGACCGAGAATCCCTGGCTGCAGTAACTTGCTCTTTCTATTATAGGCCTATCTCAAACATAGAATGGAAATGTGTGTCAAAAAGGATTCCCTCGGTTTCTAACCAGCTCAGCACTTGAGTAGTTAAGTTCCACCACTGCTCTTCGGTGGCCTAATGAGACCTTAAAAACTCAACATAGGCCTACAGACTGACTCAATGTGCCACCAAAAAACGTTCCTGTTACTGGAGTGTCAGTTCATCAAAATTCCCTCTTATATCTCCTACGCCTATCACCAGCGCATCAGGTTCGTTCCGCACCCCTGAATCTGTACCTCTGCCAAACAAAATATGTCTGCCTTCAGGGCCGGACCTAGGTTTCACACCTCGATGTACTCTTCACTGTTAAATTTACCATGGAGCATTGATCATTCACGTTTGTTGACGTTTGTTCACCAATATTAGTCCGGAGCCCAAATGGTGAGTATGACAGACTATGATATCTGAAATGAATATCACTTGTTATCAGGCTGACCCAGAGTTTTATGTGGCCCAAAGCGTTTAACCCCATGGGCTTCTCAAGGGGATATACTAATTCTCATCAAATTAAAATTATTTTGTTGGTTTGTCCCCATTTCTAAAAACTGGCATACATATTATTTCTGAAATTGATGTGCTACCCTCAAAGTGGAAACAAAAAAAAAAGACAACCCAAACCTCTTAATAAGTAACTGCAAATTGAAAACCAGTCTGAACCAGTCAGCTAAGTGCATACATTGCGTAAAGAATCCCCCCTGCAGTCAGCTAGGCTATTGAAGGTAGAACGTAAGCCTTGAACAAGGATCTGTGAAGAAGGCGCTAACTTCAGCCTTGTTCAGTTGCCGGTGCCTGTTGCATGAGTAGTTCCAAGGTTCCAGTGGATTCAGCTGTGTTGTGAAGGCAAGCTTCTGCTGTCCTGTTGTCTGAGTAGTTCAAAGGTTCCAGTGGATTCAGCTGTGTTGTGAAGGCAAGCTTCTGGTGTCCTGTTGCCCTAGCCCTGAATTCTCTTGTTGAACGACAGTAGTGTACTGAATATGTTGAACACACATCTAAGTGTGTTTACACTCATCACCCATTGAATCGGTGCCAACCCATCTTATAGGCAGCATAAACAATTGCTCTTAGACCACGGTGCCTGTGATGTGTTGTTCACCAACTCTGCTTAGGCACGTTGGCCCTTCGATCTGAGTAAGACAACAGAGTAAGAACATGATTTTGAATATGTGAGAAGGTGGAAGTGTGAGGATGAGAACTGAGATCGTAACGAGGCCCAATGGAAAGGCCTCTGTAAACATAGCGTGTCTCTTGATCAGTTATTCGCTCGGACATAAGTGTTAGGTGAAAAGGGTGCTGGCACAGCTAAGGTCAAGGGTTAGAGGTCATAGGTAACTAAGAGGTAACCAAGCTGTATATAATGCATGTAGCTTCAGTGTGTACTGGAATATGGGGTGTCTAAGTTCAGGAATAGGTCTCTCAGGACAGAGAGACGGGAGGAGGTGTTTTGCCAAAACATTCAACAAACAGTAAGAAACTATGAATACATTATGTAATATATAATCTCTTTCTCCCGGTGCTCTGCTGGCGACGAAGAACCCAAGCTGGATGAGAAGGAACTGGCTTTGGGTGGCAGGAGGCGCCTTCTTAGGCATCCACGGTGCCACCTGGCTCCTGCAGGGGGCGATGAAGAGCTCAGTGAAGAACCAGGTGCAGCTGAAGCAGAGGAGTGCAGAGGAATAACACACACCCCCATCTCCAACACACACACACACACACACACACACACACACACACACACACCCATCTCCAACACACACACACACACCCCCATCTCCAACACACACACACACTCACACTCAAATACATTTACACACACACCCCCATCTCCAACACACACACACACACACACACACACACACACCCATCTCCAACACACACACACACACCCCCATCTCCAACACACACACACTCACACACACACACAAACACACACACCCCATCTCCAACACACACACACACACACACACCCATCTCCAACACACACACACACTCACACTCAAATACATTTACACACACACACACACACACACACACACACACACTCAAATACATTTACACACACACACTCAAATACATTTACACACACACACACACACACTCAAATACATTTACACACACACACTCAAATACATTCACACACACTCTCACACACAGACACACACACACAAATGCTCAACATGCATCAACATGAGAACTTGGAAACACACTTACAATCTCATTCACATACACACACAAACACAAACACAGACGTCCGCACACAGATTCACACATGCACACCGCAAAATAAGATTAGAGGACGTTTTATTCAGCTTTAGTTTTCAATCTGCTGCTGTAACTTTGCTGTAAATACGCATGAACTCAAGACACTGATCATGTTATTTATGTACATCTCCCTTTGGTGACATGGTGAATAAATAACAGATTTCTCTTACTTCATATTTATGCCTGGCATTTATATGAGTGTGTGTGTGTGTGTGTGTGTGTGTGTGTGTGTGGGGGGGGGGTTACAGTGGAGACTAACAACTGTTCAGCTGGCTCCAATCATTAGATTTGTTGGCCCTCTAGGTGGATGGCGAGGTATTGATTTCAGGCACACATAACTGTGAGTAAAAAGAAACTTGTCATATTGTAGAAGTTTCAGCCTTCATTCGTAAACATTTTATACTCATTTTATACGCATATGTCTTAAGACTTGAAAAAGATCAATCAAACCATGAGTCCAACACAAAATGCAGATTAGGAAACACCAAATAAAAATCCAATGCAAATATGTATTTTTAAAAATAAGTCTAAGATCTAAGATCTAAGATCAAGCAAACGCAATATCTTCAAAAAACCTACTAAGCCTTTAATCAAGAAGCGGACATAAGTCAAATCAATTCCATTTATTTATATACAAAACAATAACAATGCCTCAGGGTCAGAGCGCAATATTCACATTCACACACCTGACAAAGAACTAACCTCACTAGACAGATCAGGTGAACACATAGAAAGGCGGCCAGCACGCTTTACAACAAAAGGGGTCCACAGAGGAATCAATCAATACACATATCAAAAGACATACCCTGCCAAACAAATACAATGTTCCTCTGTGTGGGGAATAAAAATCAAAGAATCAACTATGTACTAATCACGACCCCAGGCATGCAAAAAGACTCCACATAGAAGTGGTTTGGCCATTGACTAATTCTCTCTAGGAACGAACCAAATAAATGTTTCCCAGTGACGTGCGGTGATGTCAGTAAAAGGGTAGGCACTGAGTTATGAAAGCCAGATTACCTAATTTATTGTTTAGGCTAATAGGCTACATCAAAACAGTACGCACAAGCGCGGCACAAGCGCGGCACACACGCACGATATCGCACGATATCAAGACATTTACAATCAGGGTGACACATCATCGCACACACGCACGCACACACACCAGTTATTGTCCAGCATCAGAATGCAACCATCTTTATCCTTAATTATTGCACGGCGGAAATTATGTTTGTCAGTCAGCAACAATGACAACACACACTGCCCAATTGAATATGAAGGCAAATGGCTTGCAGTCGGCATTAATTCAACCACACTTATCAATTCAAAATTAAGCCCAAAATAGTTTCTGACTCACCAATCGGTATATTATTTGTACATAAAATCCATCCGCCGTTCTTTCCTCGTGAAGACGTCGATCACAGCGTTGTAAAACTCCTCTTTAAGGGCCTTCAGTTTGCATAGTCTCTGGCTCTCAATTGATAGAATAGCAAGGGCTGAAAGACGCAGTAGTTCATGTAAGGTTGGCGTAGGCCTCCCTCTTGCTAGTAACTCATGTTTTCCATTAAAATCGAGCTGTGAGACATTTCTCAGTTCTATGATATCGGCAGATACCGCTGCTGTCATTTTGACTTTGAATTTCGCGGAATTTACGTTTAGCTGGTGTAATGACGTCAGCTGCGCAAATGCCCAGCAATATCTCGATTTTAATTGGTCCATGTTTGATACGTAACGTAGATGATTACTGGCATAACATATTTACGTGCAAAGGCACAGCAGAGTTGTGCTTTTCGACGTACATGTTAAAGAATACAGGATGGAAGTGCGCATGCGCAACATGAGTTTTTCGCTGTCGTCTGCAATGAATGGACAGTAAAAGCACTGCTTATTCTACCATTTTTTCGGGATTTGATTATGCGTAACTGCTACATTTGTCATCGTAACGTCTAAACAATTGGAATAACACACATATTGCATATATAAATCACAAGAATAATCAGTAAAAATACAAATACAAGTTTATTAAATAAAATTATTTAATAAACATTTTTACGTTTGAATTTTGGCAGGGTAGGCAGTGCCTACCTTGCCTACCCTGACTGCACGTCACTGATGTTTCCCCTGTTGCCAGCGGTGTGTCTTTGCCGTCGAACTGACAAGCCAGACGAGGACTCGCCAACAAATCGAGTGCTTACTGGTTCTGCTCCCACCTACCTAAATGCTCTTGTAAGGGCAAATGTTACACCCAGGACGCTGCGCTCGTCTAGTGAGCGTCGTTTGGCACTGCCGTCCGTGCAAGCACGGCAATCCAGACTATTTTCATTTGTAGTTCCACGTTGGTGGAACGAACTGCCTAGTACTACCAGAGCAGGGGCGTCCCTCTCTACCTTCAAGAAGCTTTTGAAGACCCAACTCTTCAGAGAGCACCTCCCCTCCTAACTGGCACCTGACTAGCGCTTAACTTGCACTTCAGCAGTTACATTCCTGCACTTCTTTTCCTCTTTTCTAGGTTGTTGTTTTTCTAATTCTCATGTAAAGTAGTATTTATTGTTACACCATGCTTTTTTATTGCTCTTAGCTTGACTGTTCTCTCCCTTGTACGTCGCTTTGGACAAAAGCGTCTGCTAAATGACTAAATGTAAATGTAAATGTAAATGTAAATCTCCAACATGTTGGTAATTCATCTTATGCCACATACAAATATGCAGTGAGTTGGTGCGCCAACTCCGTTCAATAAAATACATGTTTGAAAGCGTATTTAAAGTGTCATAGCCTCCTAAAGTTCTTTCAATCGGGTGTGTGCATGTTTGCATGTTTACAAGTAGTCCGTAGGCTATGCGTGTATTTCTACTCGAGTCCTATGAGTTTTGCGCTGCCATCGACACAAGGAGCAATAGCACAATTTTGAAAGATGGCACAATTTTGCTTCAAATTTTCATAGTTAGGATGACTATTACCGTATTAACACTGAATTATTTGTATCGATGACTTCACTGATATGGCTCGGTAGAAGGTCTTGTTTTGAAAATCCAGTCTATTAACACGTGAACTGCTCTCCAATAGGAACGCCACCACTAGGGGCGTAGGTTTTCACTTGCTCATGATCAACGCAGAACAAACAAAAACGAAAGTAGATTTGAGTTTAGCAAGGAAGGTTTTGACAGAGGACGATGACCATCGTTTTTCTATGAGGGTGAGTAAGCATCATAAGTCAAAGTTACTGATGTAATTGATATTAGAGGTGGTAATCTCGTTTTCATGGACTGAATATGGAAGATTAACCTAAAGGGTTAGCCTACTATTAGGAGATTGTAACACGACACGATAGTTTTCAAGGACTTGATGGGCCTACTTGCGAAATGCCACGCTGCAGATTAGGCCTACTTTTTCATTCCACATTTTCAGACCTTCACTCTAGCATGCCAATCTAAATAAATGTAGTATAAATATAGTCTGTTATCCAAATCCATAGACTTCGCATGGATCATCCGTATTTGCAATAAATTAACATGAACAGTCCGGAAAGAAATGGCTTGAAGTCGAGGAAGTGTTTTTTTGTAAGTGTATGTATGTAGTGACACGTATTAAACTAGCACGTAAACGTTATTTTGTAGGGTCATTTGCCCATTGTAACCTGTCTTGTGAAAAAAAGGTTAGAAAAATCATCATGGATAAAGTTAAGCTCTTCCGCTGTAACAGGGGATTAATGCTCCATTCAGGGCGGCGGGAAACTAGCAATGGGAAGCTCGAGACAGACGCGTCGACACTGGTTGCGTCGGATAGCCTAGTCTGTCCCATCGTCTTTTCCTAACCACTCATGACGTTTTCCGTTGAGGTGAAATATGTTAAATAGAATTCCTAAGGAGTAAGGAAAAGACAACTGCGGTGTAAACAGAATCCGACTTCACGTAGGCTTACGCTAGGCTATTAATTATGCGAAGTTAGATGTTATTGACGTGGGTTCATTGACTTGAGGGGAAGTGAAAACCTAAGCCCCTACTGGTTGCGTTCCAATCGCAGAGCAGTTTACATATAAAATCCCATGTACTGAATGAAACCATTTTGAAATTGCTCCTATCGTTTCAGAAACGGACTTCAACTCAAGTCACGTGCCCTGCTCACCGCAAAATATGCATTTTCCGTCATGATAGCCCTGACACCACCTGTCAGCTCTCCCTGTGAGTAGCGGAAGTGCTCTACATGTCTAGACCCTGTAATGGTTATCAACACGCGGTATGCATTGTTTTTACATACATATTCAGGCAGCCAACAACGCAAATCGCTCTCTCTGTCTTTCTCTCTCTCTGACGGCCAAACGTAATTTTGGCCGTCGGGGACACATTGGGCCAATGTTGGCTAATAGGAGTGAGAGTGGGGTTTTGGTTGGCGTATAACCAATTGCCAACTTTAGCTTAGTTTTAACCATAGTCTAACCAAAGCTATTTGGGCTTTCTATGATCTTACAAAAGTCCACCCGATGTCTATTCAATGTCATAATTCAATAATTCAAGTCCATCCTATGTCTATTCAATATCACAGGAAGGTGTTACAATGTCCCATAATCCAATGTCAAAGCCCGGTCCTACCAGACGATCATACTTCATTTCATTCTCATCGAAGGAAAATGACAATTGAGCCAAAGTACGTAGGAGGGCGTCCTGGACCATCTTGCCACCACAATTAATGCATCCAAATACACTTAAACCAACCTAGGCACGGCCCGTAAGGAATTAAAACATGGGGCCTGGCTTGGGTCAAACAGGTGCCTGTGATTGGGCCTAAGTAGGACAAGCAGGTGCCCAGGGTGCAGGTGACTTTGAGTGCCTGTGAGTACGGCCTGTACGTTTGATTTGTATGTTTTATTTTATGGGCAGATGTGTTGGGGTTGATAGTCCACCTTTGTTAATAAATCGAGATACATTTTTGTGTACAAAAGCCACCATCTCTTGTGCAGTGTTTTTTCCCCACATCTTCACCAAGTCCAGTCGCCACATCCCAAAAATAACGTGGGGTGACCGGTCGGTCCCTCACACCATGTCTGTGAACCATTCGACTACAATTTGTATCTTTTGAGACAGTTTTCCTGTTCATTTCCCGCCGCAAAACAGCTGAGAAAGTATAAATATAAGTCCTTAATACCGTCTTTGTCGCTTTACATTGATGAAAACATGGTGGACTTTGGTGGTGAGCTTTATTCCCCTCTAATACACCATGGTATCTGTACTTCTAGGCTATTTAGGCTGTCGTCTTCATAACCTCTGGTGGGAGGCTATCTATCCATCCAATGCTACTAACTTGGTGGAAACAGTGTTTCCTTGAACCCATGACAACACATGTATTACGATTACAAGTAAACCAAAGAGTGGCTCAACAAAAGGGCTTCTCTTCCCCTCATCTTGCATTGAGGAGAACAGAATTGCATGACCCTTGTAATGTTCCTGGCCAATGAAACACTGCCACCTACTGGATGCTTGTGTTAGAATAGCCACAGCTTACGGTTTCTTGAAAGCAAGTTGTGTTGCAAATCGTGAGACAATTTTTTTTTGAACGCTTTTGACATGTTTGAAAGCCGCCAAAAATCACGTGATAAGATTGCGCTCATGAGCACTCAGAGCAAAAGTAATAAATGCAAATCCTGGTTTTTCAAGTATGAAATGACTATTGCAATTCGTTTTTTGCACTTTTACAGAACAGAATTTACAGTTGAAAACTCAAGAAAATCAAGTTATGAATAACAATTGCGATTAGTGTTTCTGTCTTACAGTTCGCCGTTTACAAGAGCAAAGCATACTCTGACCGTCTTTGTATTTAAGACAATTCTACCTTCATAACCATGCATTGTGTACTAACACCTCTTATTTAACACGAACATGGACATAAACAAACACACACACACACACACACACACACACACACACACAAATAGAGAGAGGGAGAGTAGAATTTCATTGTAAAAATAAAATTATGCTTTTAACAATTGTTTTGTTTTGTTCTGAACATGAACTATCCCCCCAACATCTTGCCTTTTTGAAAGCTGGCCCAGCCTGACCCCATCCAGTTCGTAGCGGACTAATAATATGGACCCCACAATGACGGCAACTACGAGGGAAGTGCTGAGGAACACTCTGGACAACCTCACAGGGGCCGAATTTAAGAGGTTTAAGCACTACCTTCAGGACCAGGGCCAAATCGCATGGGGAAAGCTGGAGAAGGCCGACACAGACGACACTGTGGACTTGATGGTGCAGGTGTACAGCACGGGAGCTGGGGACATCATTCTGTCCATTTTGAAGACGATTAAACACAACCAGTTGAACTTGGAGAGAGATCTGGGAAGATGTGAGTGTGTAGCTCACAGTCTCTGATGAGGTGTCTGTTTGTGTATGTAGGAGGAATCCTTTACTTTCTCTGGGAAGATGTGAGTGTGTAGCTCACAGTCTCTGATGAGGTGTCTGTTTGTGTATGTAGGAGGAATCCTTTACTTTCTCTGGGAAGATGTGAGTGTGTAGCTCACAGTCTCTGATGAGGTGTCTGTTTGTGTATGTAGGAGGAATCCTTTACTTTCTCTGGGAAGATGTGAGTGTGTAGCTCACAGTCTCTGATGAGGTGTCTGTTTGTGTATGTAGGAGGAATCCTTTACTTTCTCTGGGAAGATGTGAGTGTGTAGCTCACAGTCTCTGATGAGGTGTCTGTTTGTGTATGTAGGAGGAATCCTTTACTTTCTCTGGGAAGATGTGAGTGTGTAGCTCACAGTCTCTGATGAGGTGTCTGT
>NW_024879700.1:5000-45000 GCF_900700415.2 Clupea harengus | reverse complement strand
TGTGTGTGATAAAGAGAGAGAGTGAACGAGAGAGTATGCAGACATGCTAACCTTACTAACTATGAGGAAGAAGTGTTAGCTAAGTAAATCTATTATTTTGTCTCCTTATGTAACCAGGCCACAGACACACAGACCAGTGTCTCCAGTGCCCAGCTGTGTGTCTATGAAGAGTGACCGGTCCATGGGACGCCCTCCCAATTTCAGCAATGGACCACCACAATCTGATCCAAAGTCAGTTGTCAGCTATTATATTTGACATGTTTGCATGTTACACATACATATATGTACAAAAGTGGAGAGTTACTTGCGTGTGTGTTTGTGATTGAGTATTTATATGGGTTTGTTTGTGTGTGTTTGTTTGTTTGTGTGTTTGTGTGTGTGTGTTAAAGAGAGAGAGTGAAGGTGAGAATATGCAGACATGCTAACCTTACTAACTAGTGTTGGCTAAATCTATTATTTTGTCTCCTTATGTAACCAGGCCACAGACACACAGACCAGTGTCTCCAGTGCCCAGCTGTGTGTCTATGAAGAGTGACCGGTCCATGGGACGCCCTCCCAATTTCAGCAATGGACCACCACAGTCTGATCCAAAGTCAGTTGTCAGCTATTATATTTGACATGTTTGCATGTTACACATACAGATATGTACAAGAGTGGAGAGTTACTGGTGTGTGTGTTTGTTTTGTTTGTTTCTGTGTGTGTTTGTTTGTTTTGTTTGTTTTTGTGTGTGTGTGTGTGTGTTTGTTTTGTTTGTTTGTTTTTGTGTGTGTGTGTTGGTTTATTTTGTTTGTTTTTGTGTGTGTGTGTGTGTTAAAGAGAGAGAGTGAACGAGAGAGTATGCAGACAGGCTAACTTCACTAACTATTAGGACAGGGTGTCCGCGGGGTATTAAACAGTATTAAAAGGTGATAAATCAAAATTGCCAAATTTAAGGCCATTAAAAGTGTTAAATGTAGTTTTAGAGGTATTTTTTTTTTTTTTAAATAGGTATTTTTTTTCAAGTGTCCTATTCTGATTGACATTCTATCTTCTAAAGTTCGCGTTAGTTCGTTTAAATGCGGGCTTTAGCAAAGCTGGGCACAATCAAAGATCTTCCGTATCAATCCTGAAGTCTCAACTTGGTATGTTTTATGCTGACGTCATATTCAGTGGTCGTTCGACATCTCAAACACTGCGCGCTTCAACTGGGTAGCCAACTGGCTGGCTTACGTTTTTGACTTGCTTAGGCATATCTTCAACGTCCAGACAACCATCGTCGTCGTCATGGGCAAATGCAAGTTTTCTGACAGCTGGGTGTAGTAGGGAATAACCGGCAGGCTTATTGTTCGGTTTGTAAAAAAAACATCAATGTCAACTGGATGGGAGCTAATGCACTTCGGTCGCATATGCAAACCACTAAACATAAAAATGGAATGCGCGGTCGGCGAGAGCAGTTCATTCTACCACTCTGCCAACTGTCTGTGCTGCTGCACCACCACCACCGAAAGCTAGTGCCACTGTACAAGCCAACGCTACGGCTCCAGCAACTACGTCTGACCTCCGGGTGACTATGGGCGCCACACCAACACTGCGTGCGGAGGCTCTGTGGTGTTTAAACACTGCAGTTAAACACCACTCATTGAACTCCAACGAAGGAATTTCGGAGCTGTTTAAAGAAATGTTTCCCGACTCTGACATCGCAAAGTCATTCACGTGTGGTAAAGACAAAACCGGCTACATCATCAGATTTGGATTAGCATCATTCTTCAAAAAACAGCTTGTTGATGGCATCAACAAGGCTGGGCCATTCGTGTTGATGTTTGCTCATGAATTCATATTAGGCCTATAGCACACCAGTTCACGTAGTGGATGCCAGTTTGTGAAGTGATATCAGCAACAATTCATATAGCAGATGCCAGTTTATAATGCATCAACAGTTCATGTAGTGAATGCCAGCCAGTGTGCTGGAACTATCTCTCCATTGCACATTTAATGTAGTTTGTTTTATTTTTATTCACAAAATGAAATAAAAGTGTGCAACATGTGGTCAACATCAGTGAGTCTCTAAATCTATTATGTTGTGTATAGTGTTATATATGTCAAAATCTCTGTAAACGTTAGAAAGGTCGCCGATTAACACTTGCAACTCAGTGTCGTGATGGTTTTAAAAAAATTCTGAAGGTAGTAAAAAAGGTATTAAAAAGGTATTAAATTTAACTTAAGGATTGCTGTATATACCCTGTAGGAAAAAGTGTGGGCAAATGCTGAATCCATTATTTGACCCAGGATGTGTGAGTGAGTGAGTGAGGTGAGTGAGTGAGGTGAGTGAGTGAGTGAGTGAGTGAGTGAGTGAGTGAGGTGAGTGAGGTGAGTGAGTGAGTGAGTGAGTGAGTGAGTGAGTGAGTTAAAGAGAGAGACAGAGAAAGAGTGAATGAGAAAGTATGCAGACATGCTAACATTACTAACTATGAGGAAGAAGTGTTAGCTAAGTAAATCTATTATTTTGTCTCCTTATGTAACCAGGCCACAGACACACAGACCAGTGTCTCCAGTGCCCAGCTGTGTGTCTATGAAGAGTGACCGGTCCATGGGACGCCCTCCCAATTTCAGCAGTGGACCACCACAGTCTTATCCAAAGTCAGTTGTCAGCTATATTATATTTGACATGTTTGCATGTTACACATACAGATATGTACAAAAGTGGAGAGTTACTTGCGTGTGTGTTTGTGATATTGTGTGTTTGTTTTGTTTGTTTCTGTGTGTGTGTGTGTTTGTTTGTTTGTTTGTTTGTTTGTTTGTTTGTTTGTGTGTGTGTGTGTGTGTGTGTGTGTGTGTGTGTGTGTGTGTGTGTGTGTGTGTGTGTATGTGTGTGTGTTAAAGAGAGAGAGTGAACGAGAGAGTATGAAGACATGCTAACCTTACTAACTATTAGGAAGAAGTGTTAGCTAAGTAAATCTATTATTTTGTCTCCTTATGTAACCAGGCCACAGACACACAGACCAGTGTCTCCAGTGCCCAGCTGTGTGTCTATGAAGAGTGACCGGTCCATGGGACGCCCTCCCAATTTCAGCAATGGACCACCACAATCTGATCCAAAGTCAGTTGTCAGCTATTATATTTGACATGTTTGCATGTTACACATACAGATATGTACAAAAATGGAGAGTTACTTGCGTGTGTGTTTGTGATTGAGTATTTATGTGGGTTTGTTTGTGTGTGTTTGTTTGTTTCTGTGTTTGTGTGTGTGTGTTAAAGAGAGATAGTGAACGAGAGAGTATGCAGATTGGCTAACCTTACTAATTATTAGTCTGATCCAAAGTGAGTTGTCAGCTATTATATTTGACATGTTTACATTTAACTCATACAGATATGTACAAAAGTGGAGAATTACTTGCGTGTGTGTGTGTGTGTTTGTGTGCTAGTGCTTGTGAGTGAGTGAGTGTGTTTTTGTTTGTTTGTGAGTGAGTTTGTGTGTTTTTTTTGTTTTTGCATGTTTGTGTGTGTGTATATGTAAGTGTTGTGCGTGTGAGTGTGTGTTTGTGTGTGTGTTGAAGAGAGTGAGAGAGAGAGCAAGTGTGTGTTTTTGCAGATCCTGGTGTAAGGTGTTCTGTGGTGTAAGGTGATTATTTGTGTGATTTATCTGTCACTGCAGTGTTTGGAGGAATGTTCTGACCCAGGATCAGTCCAGGTGTGGAGTGTGTGAGCAGCTACTGAGGGACCCAGTCATCACCACCTGTGGACACAGTTTCTGCAGGCAGTGCATCAGCAGCTACTGGAGCCAGTCTGGTCCATCAGGAGACTACAGCTGTCCCCAGTGCAGAAAGAGATCCAGAGCACAACCCTCTCTAAACCCTGACATAACCATGGCACAACCTCTGTTATACGCACATACAACCACGACACAACCTCATGTATATCCCCCTACAGCCATGGCACAATCTTCTCTCTACCAACACAGAGAAATGGCACAGCATCATCTAAAGCCATCTACAACCATGGCACAAGTTCCTCCACACTCAGACTCGGGGCAGGACCCTCTATACCCACACTTCCACATGGCACAGATTTCTCCACAGCCTCCTTTGGATGAGCACATAGTCCTGGAAGGAAGCAAACATCTCCAAACTGAGCATGCTCCTGTCAAAAGGGCCAAACTAAGAGGTGAGTTGATAGGTGAAAATTCACCCTAGTTACCTCAGGACTCCGGAACTGCATATAAGTATATTTATTAGACAAACAACAATTGCAATCGGGCTCACTCCCAGCACAAGGCTGAAAGTGAAGCCATGATAAACACATCGCACAAGGTTTATATAGACAAAAGTTGAGCGTTCAGCAGGGATAACCACGTGGTGGATTTCTGACGTCCGAGGCAAGGATGGAAGTTTTGCACAAGGTCGGAAGAAGCACAGTTCGACCCTTCTTATCACTTCTGGTCTAAACATGCTCTTGTACATATGCAGTCTAAGTGGCACCTAATATTCTAAGTTACACACGCACACAGAAACACAGAAAAGCCATGTTCCTGCTTACATGATTCATATAAGGTAATTAATAATACAAGGCACTTGATTATTATATTCTTAAGTCATTAACAGTGTTTGGAAATTATCTCCATCATGAGTCTTGAAGTATTTCTTTCAGAACTGCTTCCAGGAGTTGGGTTCCTGCATGAATAGAAACACCATTTAGTTAAGAAACAAAATGATGGTGACATTTTGAAGTTCATTGTTCAGTGTTACTCTTCTTGAAATGTGGGTTAGATGCTGATCTGATTTGCTTATTTGTCTGTTGTTTGTTTGATGCCAAACAGATGATATCCTGAACAGAGCACTGGTGAATCATAAAGCCAGTATGAAGAGGAGGTTTGAGAGCATATCTGAAGGCATCATAAGATCAGAGACTCAAACACTCCTGAACAAGATCTACACAGAACTGTACATCACAGAGGGAGAGAGTGAAGGGGTGAATAATGAACATGAAGTTTGGCAGGTAGAGTCAGCATCTAGATCACAAACTACAGAAGACACAGCAATCAACTGCAATGACATCTTCAAGTCCTTACCTGGACAGCAGAGACCCATCAGAACTGCCATGACCAAGGGCATTGCTGGCATTGGAAAAACCGTCTCAGTGCAGAAGTTCATCCTTGACTGGGCAGAGGAGAAAGCTAACCAGGATGTAGATTTCATGTTTATACTTCCGTTCCGTGTGCTGAATTTAGTCAAACATGATCAGTACAGTCTTCACAAGCTCCTGCTGGACTTCCACCCTGAGCTTAGGGAGCTACAGGATGGTGAATACAAAGACCGCTGCATCGTGTTCATCTTTGATGGTCTGGATGAGAGTCGACTTCCGCTGAATTTCCAAGAGAACCAGCAGTTGTCTGATGTGACACAAACATCATCAGTGGATGTGTTGATGACGAGCCTCATTCAGGGATCTCTGCTTCCCTCAGCTCACATCTGGATAACCTCCCGACCAGCAGCAGCCAGTCAGATCCCTTCTCAGTGCATCAATCAGGTGACAGAAGTACGAGGGTTCAGTGATCCACAGAAAGAAGAGTACTTCAGGAAGAGGATCAGTGACCAGAATCAAGCCAACAGAATCATCTCACACATCAAGGCATCCAGGAGCCTCTACATCATGTGCCACATGCCAGTCTTCTGTTGGATCTCAGCCACTGTCCTTCAGCAGATACTGGAAGAGGATGATGGGAAGGAACCCCCCAAAACTCTGACTGAGATGTTCATACACTTCCTGCTCATCCAGACCACCAGGAAAAAACAGAAGTATCAAGAGGAAAATGATATAGAGAGACAGAGGCTCCTGGAATCACATAAAGATGTCATACTGAAACTGGCAGAGCTGGCCTTCAAGCATCTGGAGAATGGCAATCTCATGTTCTATGAGGAAGACCTGAAAGAGTGTGGCATTGACGTGAGTGAAGCCTCAGTGTACTCTGGCATGTGCACTGAGATCTTCAGGGAGGAATGTGTGTTTCACCACAAGAAGGTCTACTGCTTTGTGCATTTGAGCATCCAGGAGTTTCTTGCTGCACTTCATGTGTTTGCCTCCTACTTGAGTAAAAACATGAAGGCCCTGACACCATTCCTCAAAGGGAAGTCCAGGTCTTTGCCAGATGTGCCTCTACATGAGCTGCTGAAGAATGCTGTGAACAAAGCTTTGGAGAGCAAGAATGGACACCTTGATTTGTTTGTTCGCTTCCTTCATGGCATTTCTCTGGAGTCAAATCAGAGACTTTTGGTTGGTCTCCTGACACACACACACAGCAGTCCAGAAAGTGAGAAGAAGACTATCCGAAACCTGAAGGTGATGCAAAGGCCAAATATCTCCCCTGAGAGGTGCATCAATCTGTTCCACTGCCTGGTCGAAATGCACGACTCTTCTGTTCATGATGAAATCAAGGCTTTCCTGCAGGCAGAGAAGGGTTCAGTGAAACAGCTCTCCCTGGCTCACTGCTCAGCCTTGGCTCATGTGCTTTTGATGTCTGGGGAGGTGCTGGATGAGTTTGACCTGAAGAAATACAAAACCTCTCCAGAAGGTCGCAGGAGACTGGTTCCAGCTGTGAGATGCTGCAGAAAAGCTCTGTGAGTTAAGTTCTGCAATAACCTTGACACTGAATTCAGACTTGTTGTCATCGAAATGCTTATGTTAGGAGGTGTTACTACAGGTAGCATTGTACTATAGGTTTAAAGGTCCACTGTGTTATTTTGCTTAAAGAAACTAAACTTTGTTTACATGAGTGTCTTTGAGAGCAGTAAAACCCCCTACCTGATGAAATGTTTCTCACGTCTTTTTCACATTGTTCGCTACAATATTTACATCCAACCTGAGAAATAAGTGACCATTCTGCAGTTCTGCTCCTCTATGGCATGGATGGGGAAGGAGTAGGGTTGGGTACCGTAAACTGGTGCCAATATGGTAACGGGTTGCTAGGCAGATTTCGTGGGGCACATTTAAAACTGCCCCATCTCCCAATGTAAACTTTGGCCTGTGTCGTTCACGCTCATTGTTGTTTCCATAGCAACAGTCTTATGACAGCGAAGAGCAGGCAGCATTTCACAGAGAAAGCACAAACAGTGCTAGCCATCAATTTAACAGAGAAAATGCCGAAAGGTAAACGGTTAAAAGTGTAGCTGTATTTCGCACAAAAAGATTCAAACAACGCGACGTGCAGCAAATGCAACAAAACAATTGCGTGTAAAGGGGGGAGAGAAGGCAAGAGTCAAAGGCAGATCAGCAACCGCAGACTGAAGACTAAATGGAGATGCCAGCCAAACTAAACCTAGTCTCTTAAAGGGGCAGTACAAGTTCACGTACACATGTGTTCAGATAACAAGATTAAGTATAAACAAGATAGAAAAGATAGGTATAAACAAATCAGAAAATTGTGAAATTTCATGAAATAAATGCAAACAAAATAATACATCTTTGACTCCGAAGGCAAATATGCTCATATTTCTGCAAAAGAATTGCTGAAGTTTGAAGCTGTAGTGTGTGTACAGAGTGTGTGTGTTTTGTATTTATTTTATTTATATTTATTTAAGTATACTGTAAACTGTTGTTAACAGTTAATATAGTTTGAAGTTAAAAAGTTTGAAGCTGTAGTGTGAAGCCAAGTGTTTTGTATTTATTTATTAATAAAAAAAGCCTTTCTTTAATGTTGTCAATCGTCGTTTTGTGCTTTAAAAAAAAAAAAAAATGATCGGTTCAGGCACCGTTTAGGCACCGGTATCATTTTAAAAGTATCGTTTGAGCACTGGTATCGGAAAAAACCCAAACAATACCCATCTCTAGGAAGGAGGCACTCAGTTTTATATTTGTTTCTTCTCTTGTCTCTCTCACAGACTTGCTGACTGTAAACTATCAGAGAGGTCATTTGAGATTGTGGCCTCAGCTCTGCAGTCTGCAAACTCCCCCTTAAGAGAGCTGGATCTGAGTCACAGTGACCTGCAACAGTCAGGAGAAATGCTGGGCTCTGCTCTACAGAGTCCAAACTGCAAACTGGAGACACTGAGGTCAGTAATATTGTAGATCGTGTTAACAGACACATACTGTTGAGATTGTGTTAACCAGACAATAGCAACATCAATGTTTTACTCTAGGCTGAATTTGCTCTCTGATTTCACAGTTTGTGATAGTCTGTTACACAATTTTGTTTTTGCAGACTTGCTGGCTGTAAACTGACTGGAAGGTTTTTGGCCTTGACTCTTCAGGGGGCAAACCCCCACCTGAGAGAACTGGACATCAGTGACGGCGAGCTTCAGGACTGTGGAGGAGAACTGCTCCATAAACCACTGAATGAAGACTGTAAAGTCAGGTCTGTATATTAAGAGAAGAGCTGTTGGACAGATAACCCCTTCCTACACACATTTTCTTCTTTACTAGTATTTCTCATTTTGAAAGTGAAGAGGTGTAGAGGACATGGTTCTTACAGCCGCTTCCTCCCCCTCTGTTGACTCATCTGCTATAGACTCAAGCACAGCTCCTGTGCGGTCGTGGCGTCAGTCTTGCAGTTTTGTGTTTCTCAACTGAGTGTCTTGGACATGAGTGGCTGTGATCTGCAAACATCAGAAGAGAAGCTGCCCTCTAGTCTTGGAAACCCAAACTGCCGACTGAAAACACTGAGGCAAGTAATATTGCTGTTTTTAGAGAAACCTCATTGAGTTTTATTACTGTGTGACCAAGAGTCTTACATCTGGTATGTAACCAGAAAAAACAACAGCTGAGTTGTACCTTTGCTGTCACATTAGTTTTATTTAGTGTTTCTCTCAAGTGTTTAGGTTTCAGATATATTTTGTTTAATAGATAGATAAATAGATAGATAAAACAGAAAAGAAACATGCTGAGTGACTGGGGACTAGAATGTGACCTGCAGCAGTCAGGATAAATGCTGCTTTCTACTCTACAGAGTCCAAACTGCAAACATTTACTAACATTGTGACCGCAGCGCAATCAGCGTCTTTGCCAAACCGCATATAGCGCACGGTATTTTGCATCCTATTTATCAAACAAGAACCCTCGTCGTGTCATCTGCGCCTAACACTGCCCATTAGTGTTATTTAGCGCTCCGCTAAAATATGGAAGAAAGAGCCTGCGTGTTCCACCATGGATGATGAGCTAAAATTAGAATTCGAGCTTTTGGTTCACGAGATTACAGCAAACTAGCCCCGGTAAATATAGAAACTCATAAATATTTCTCCGTTTAGCCCTTCCGTCCACATTAAAAGTTGTGATCACTTTGAATTCAAGACTGTCCTTTATTGGTGATCTGATTTTGGGAAATTAAACTTTTCAGCAAACATTGAGTTTCTGGGTTGCTATGGTTACCCCTCAGGGTGCCTGTGCAGCTTCATATTAACGAGTTTATGTTCACAAGTTCATATTCACACATATTAACATGAGTTAATCACACACAGGCAACTGCAAACTGTTAAGATGGTTCCCTAAGCTAGAGATAGCTAGGATAGTTAATAGCCAGGTTAACTGCTCCATATCATCCCGTTAAATAGTCTGGTAGGAATACATGACACTCCTTACTTTAAAACAGCATATTCCTGAACACTGAAAACCATGCTTTTCAAAAACGCTGCCCTAGGCAGATACATCACAGAAGGTGAGCACTGTACTCGGTGTGCTTGAACTATGGGTGAAAATACGGTTTAAAGTAAACCATACAATGAGCGGCGATTCTGGGTAAAGCGAGGCCGAACAGCTAGCTGGTGGGACAATTGTGTATGCCTATATTAAATGATATATCAAATATAAACATAAAAAAAAAAAAAACATTTCTGATGTTCGTGTTTTTCAAATTTCTCGCAGGCACATAGTTTTCATTTAGCAGCTGATTTGTCATGCTGAAACACCTCTTGTTTCGTTAGTAATACATAATTAGGCGCACTTTACGCATCTCCTCCCATCTCTTTGCGACCAACACCCACTTTCCCTTATACCCTCCCAGCAGCGGTAATCTAAAGTGCGCCTCCTTTGTAAATACGGTTTTATGTTTTTACCCGCTATTTTACGCCTGAAATGGGCGCAATCCTGTTAGTAAATGAGGCCCTGAGGTCAGTAATATTGTAGACTGTGTTAAAAGACATATACGGTTAAGATTGTGTTAACCAGACAATATGTTAACCAGACAATAGCAACATCAATGTTTTACTGTTAGGTGAAAATTCACTCTCAAGTTATCTCAAGACTCCGGAGTTGTAGATCAGTATATTTATTCAATAACAATTGCAATCGGGCTCACCCACGTCCGGCAGGCCAGAGAGAGACACGGGCCCTCTCTCAGAGAGAGAGGGAACTCGTGTTCAGGTCCACACTGCAGCAGACGAGAGAAAAGCCATATTAAACACATCGCACAAGGTTTATATAGATAGTGTTCTCTGGCGCCAAAACTATTTGACAGCAGGGATAACCACGTGGTGGGTCTCTGACGTCAGAGGCTCCCTGTCTTGCAAGGATGGCAGTTTTGCACAAGGTCGGAAAAAGCACAGTTCGACCCTTCTTATCACCTCTAGTCCAAACATGCTCTTGCACATATGCAGACTAAGTCGCACCTAATAATCTAAGTTACACACGCACACAGAAACACAGAAAAGCCATGTTCCTGCTTACATAAGCACATGATTCATACAAAGTAATTATTAATACAAGGCACTTGATTCATATATTCTTAAGTCATTAACAGTGCTTGAAAATTATCTCCATCATTTACTTTAGATTTTGCTCGAAGATTTAACAATTTGTGATAGTCTGTTATACAATTTTGTTTTTGCAGACTTGCTGGCTGTAAACTGACTGGAAGGTTTTTGGCCTTGACTCTTCAGGGGGCAAACCCCCACCTGAGAGAGCTGGACATCAGTGACAGTGAGCTTCAAGACTGTGGAGGAGAACTGCTCCATCAACCACTGAATCAAGAATGTAAAGTCAGGTCTGAATATTTAGAGAAATGCTGTTGGACAGAGAACCCATGTCTTCACGCATATCCTTCTTTACTCCTCGTCAATTTCCAAATAAGAGATACCAGTAGAGGACATGTTTCTTACAGCCACTTCTTCCCCCCTGTAGACTCCTCTGCTGTAGACTCAAGCACAGCTCCTGTGCGGTCGTGGCGTCAGTCTTGCAGTTTTGTGTTTCTCAACTGAGTGACTTGGACATGAGTGGCTGTGATCCGCAAACATCAGTAGAGAAGCTGTTGTCTAGTCTTGGAAACCCAAACTGTCGACTGAAAATACTGAGGTAAGTAATATTTCTGTTTTTAGAGAAACCTCATTGAGTTTCATTACTGTGTGAGTCTTACATTCCGTATTTAACCAGAAAAACCCCCCAGCTAAGTTGTACCTTTGCCGTCACATTAGTTTTATTTAGTATTTCTCTCAAGTCTTTAGGTTTCAGATATATTTTACTATTTTACAAACACAATGGACACATTCCAGGTGTACCTACAAAGTGTAAACTTTCCTTGTATTAAGGTGTGTTGGACTCAAAACACAATTTTCCATTTATTTCATCCAGTGCTAAGTATTTAATTAGCAGACTCTCACTGTCATTATCTCTATTTTCTTTATCATGTGAGTTTTATTTTAGAGTGTCTTATCTATATATCCGAGTGTACACACACACGCACATATTTGAAACATTTTTTTTCATGCTGTCTTTTAGACTTAAAGGCTGTAAACTCACACATGAGTCCTGTAAGGTTGTGGCATCATTTCTGCAGTCAGCAAACCCCCTGCTAGAGCTGGACTTGAGCAACAATGTCCTGAGAGATTCTGGAGTTCAGCTTCTTTCTAAGGGACTGTCTAGTCCTCACTGTAAACTGCAGACATTAAGGTTGGTCTTACAATATCATGATTCCTGATAACATGAACAATATCAGCATAGTTCTGTATCACACATCACCACTTAAGCATTCAAATGGAATAAACAGTGAGGTTGTATTGAGTGTATAGTGTGGTTTCAGGATAAGTACGAGAATGGCAGGATAATGGAAGTGTTCTGTTCTTAAAAATGTTTTCATTTGAATTGCTTACACAATTAATTTACTACATTTAGTTTTGTACTTTTCCCAGTTTTACTGCAAACATTAAACAGCATAATGTAGGCTACTGTTTTGCTGTGCTGGATTGTCAGCTTGATGGTCATCTGTAGGAGTCTGGATGCTTCTTGACAGTTAGCATTTTCCAATACCAGAACATCAGGGATTAACGGTTAGAAGACTCTCACTTCAGGCACTAATATTAGAAGCCTGTGATGTCATTGACATGCTGAAAGTCTAGTATGGAAGTACTCATGTGAACATGGATGAGAGTTTGCTCTTAAATAAGCCTTTCACTGTGGCTCTGGAATGTTGAGAGTGTAGGGGTTGACTTGCTGACTTCCTAAGGTGTAATTACTGGGACTGTTGGCCAGTGATGTTGATGTTTTTCTTGTTCATATTTCATATAATGGAGCTCCAATACTACACTGAGTATGTGCTCTGACTGCCATGCCAACAAGCCTGGCTGTTCTGCTTTCTTTATTTGCTACAGTACACCCCAGCAATATTATCATGACTTGTGCTTGTTAAATTTACATTTGATCTGACTGCAAAAGTAACCTCAGCATTGATAGGCCCAAATCTACACTATTGTCCAGTAGTAAGAGAGAAGGGATGGGACTATTGATATGCTCAATCATTGCCAGTGCTATCATGAATCAGAAGCTAATGTAAAATGATCCAGACTGTATCCTGGGGGTTTACTGGGCTTGATATCCAAGATGGCTATGTTTCGTCACAACTCTCTCTCTCTCCCTCTCTCTGTGTGTGTGAAATTGTGTGTCTCTTTCAGGCTGACTGATTGTCATATCTCAGATGACGGTTATGTTTGTCTGGCTCTCACTCTGATGGCAAACCCCTCCTGTGTGAAAGAGCTGGATTTGAGCAACAATAATTCTGGAGAATCAGCAAAGAACCTGTTATTTGCTACACTGAAGGATCCTCACTTAAAAATGGAGGAACTTCGGTATGTTCTCTAAAGTTTTCTTCACTTTAAAATGACTAATTAAAGATTGATTTTGCAGGCTGAAGATGTGATGAATTAGATTTCCTGAAAGTACAGGAGAAAATGTCTTTGAAGAGGCATTCACACAAGAGATGATAGACGATACAATGATATCCATGAGGCTAGCTCCTGTGTTACCCACACAGAATCATACTACTAAACTTTTGTATATGATTAGCAGATACTGCACAGTACAATAAATATGCAGGGAGGGGACCTAGGGATAACTACACTTTTGTAATTTTGTGCTGTGTAAAATTAAAGTGATCTATACGGTTCTGTCGATGATTGTCTTTCAGACTAGCTGGTCATAGACTCAGTGATAAATCCTGTGAGATTGTGGCCTGTGCTCTGCAGTCACCAAACTGCCTGCTACAGCTGGACCTGAGTAACAATGACCTGAGAGATTCTAGAGTTGTCTGTGTCATTCTAAACTTTTGAACAGTATTGTTTTTAGTCATGCTACCATGCCATGTTCTACTCTCTGTCTCTATACCTGTCACTCTACGCAGACTTGCTGGCTGTAAGCTAACAGAGAGGTCATATGAGATTGTGGCCTCAGCTCTGCAGTCTGCAAACTCCCCCTTAAGAGAGCTGGATCTGGGTCACAGTGACCTACAGCAGTCAGGAGAAATGCTGCTCTCTGCTCTACAGAGTCCAAACTGCAAACTGGAGACACTGAGGTCAGTAATATTGTACACCGTGTTAACAGGCGCATACTGTTAACTGTAGACTATATTAACCAGACAATAGCAACATCAATGTTTTACTCTAGGCAGAATTTGCTCTCTGATTTAACAGTTTGTGAGAGTCTGTTACACAATTTTGTTTTTTCAGACTCACTGGCTGTAAACTGACTGGAAGGTTTTTGGCCTTGACTCTTCAGGGGGCAAACCCCCACCTGAGAGAGCTGGACATCAGTGACGGCGAGCTTCAGTACAGTGGAGGAGAACTGCTCCATCAACCACTGAATCAAGACTGTAAAGTCAGGTCTGAATATTTATAGAAATGTTGTTGGGCATATACTGTTGGACAGAGAGCCCATGTCTTCATGCATATCCTTCTTTACTAGTATTTCTTATTTGGAAATTGAAGAGGTGTAGAGGACATGCTTCTTACAGTCTCTTCCTCCCCCCTGTAGACTCATCTGCTGTAGACTCAAGGACAGCTCCTGTGCAGTCATGGCGTCAGTCTTGCAGTTTTGTGTTTCTCAACTGAGTGTCTTGGATATGACTGGCTGTGATCTGCAAACATCAGATGAGAAGCTGCTCTCTTGTCTTGGAAACCCAAACTGCCAACTGAAAACACTGAAGCAAGTAATATTTTTGTTTTTAGAGAAACCTCATTGAGTTTTATTACTGTGTGATCAAGAATCTTACATCCAGTGTGTAACCAGAAAAAACAACAGCTAAGTTTTACCTTTGCCGTCACATTAGTTTTATTTAGTGTGTCTTAAGGTTATATATTTTGTTTAAACCATACACAAGTTATTGATTAAAGTCAAACACAATGGACACATTCCAGGTGTACCTACAAAGTGTAAACTTTTCTTTTATTGAAGTGTATTGGATTCAAAACACAATTTTCCATTATTTCATCCAGTATTTAATCAACTACATTGTTTTGACATCAGCAGACTCTCACTGTCATTATCTCTATTTTCTTAGTTTTATTTAAGAGTGTCTTATCTATATTTCCGAGTGTACACACACACACACATATTTAAAAAAAAAAATTTCATACTGTCTTTTAGACTTAAAGGCTGTAAACTCACAGATGAGTCCTGTAAGGTTCTGGCCTCATTTCTGCAGTCAGCAAAAAGTGGTGAAAGTGATCGAACACTCCTGACACCTATCAATGTCTTCTGGTACAGTACGTAGATGTAATGGTGTAAGGAAGGTTTAACACAGATTCTCAAAGGCTTGTGTGTAGATGGTCAGTAAATGGATTGAGAGTGTATTTTCAAAGAAAAAGAAGGAAAGTGATATTTCTTAAGGGGATAATTATAATAATTTTGACCCATGGTATGGATTGACCAGTCAAGCAGTGTATGTTGGAATTGTTGTGGATTTGTATAACACACTTTTGCACCTGTATAATCGCTGCCTATCAAGAGCCAGCCAGAAACCATGGAATCAGTTTTCATGATGTGTTTTCATTCATTACTGTAAGAACATTTATAGTGTTTAAGTAGAACTGATTCAAAGTGTCCCATTTGTATTGTTTGTAGTAAAAGTCTGTTAACCCGTTTGGAATTAATGAAAATTTCTGGGACAGAGAGGTTCCCCAAGGAGGCCAAGATACAGTATGTTAGTAATTTTATCCCACAGGAATGGGGCTTCAGTCAGGCAATGGTAGAAAAATCAGGAACAATGAGGCGCATCAAGGGAGAGAGAGCATGGCTTCACATAATGATTCACCAGCTTCTCTAACTAGACAGGGAGCAAAAATGACCTTTTAAGTATTTTATCAGTTGAAAGGGGAGGAGTATACATCACAGAGCTCGGATCACGTGGGCCACCCTGGGTCCAGACTTGGGCGTTACAGTGACCCTGTGACCTCCAAGCAGGGTTAGGAGGGTTACTTTAAAAATGTATTCCGATACAATTACTGATTGCACGTGTTAAAAATGTTATTCAGTAGCCTAATCCAAGTATCACAATATTAATGTAATGTAACTTGATTACTTTCCATTACTTTTGGATTACCTCAACGACAAATCTGCACATGAAGACAACAGAAAAGAGACATCAATAAGATGGCTTTTACTTAATTAAGCATAATCTGTAAATCAACAGCACAATGTAACCTTGGAAAAGAAAATGAGGAAACCAAGTTTTAAGAATTAAACCTGCCCTCTGTTCAGTGTTTTATAAAGAAAAATCTGCTTGTCATTATGCAAATTCAGCCTACAGACCTACAATGAAAATGCACAACACCACAGTTTACACAGCATAGGCATGTGCTGGATTAGTTTGCTGTCCATGAACTGTTTCGGTTAATTTTGCTCCTTATTTGATGGTTGAAATGTCAATGTCTGTGTCATTCTAAACTTTTGAACAGTATTGTTTTTAGTCATGCTACCATCTCTGTCTCTATACCTCTCACTCTACGCAGACTTGCTGACTGTAAGCTAACAGAGGAATCCTGTAAGGCTCTAGCCTCTACTCTGCAGTCATCGGTGTCTCTGACAGAACTGGACCTCACAAACAGTGAACTGAAGGATTCTGGTATTCAGCTTCTCTCTGCAGGACTAAGTAACCCTCACTGTAAACTACAGACATTAAGGTTGGTGTTTGACTTTCATTCTAATATCTAGCATCACTCCTAATTGGAGCTTTTGATGCATGTGCTAGATTAGTTTGCTGTCCATGAACTGTTCACACTTCTGGCTATACAAAACCATTTGCATTTTTTGGGCAAGTGACAGAACACTCCTGACACTTATCAATGTCTCCTAGTACACAGAGTAGTTGTAATGGTGTAATGAAGGTTTGACACAGATTCTCAAATGTTTGTGTGTAGATGGTCAGTTTATGGATTCAGAGTGTATTTTCAAAGAAAAAGGACCAAAGTGATATTTCTTCAGGGGGTAATTAGAATTATTTTGAATCATTTTGTTATAATGTATGGATTGACCAGTCAATCACAGTAGGTCAGAATTGTTGTGGACTTGTATACCACACTTTTGCACCTGTATAATCGCTGCCTATCAAGAGCCAGCCAGAAAACATGTCATCAGTTTTCATGATGTGTTTTCCTTCATTACTGTAAGAACATTTGTAGTGTTTAAGTAGAACTGATTCAAAGTGTCCCATTTGTATTGTTTGTAGTAAAAGTCTGTTAACCCGTTTGGAATTAATGAAAATTTCTGGGACAGAGAGGTTCCCCAAGGAGGCCAAGATACAGTATGTTAGTAATTTTATCCCACAGGAATGGGGCTTCAGTCAGGCAATGGTAGAAAAATCAGGAACAATGAGGCGCATCAAGGGAGAGAGAGCATGGCTTCACATAATGATTCACCAGCTTCTCTAACTAGACAGGGAGCAAAAATGACCTTTTAAGTATTTTATCAGTTGAAAGGGGAGGAGTAGACATCACAGAGCTCGGATCACGTGGGCCACCCTGGGTCCAGACTTGGGCGTTACAGTGACCCTGTGACCTCCAAGCAGGGTTAGGAGGGTTACTTTAAAAATGTATTCCGATACAATTACTGATTGCACGTGTTAAAAATGTTATTCAGTAGCCTAATCCAAGTATCACAATATTAATGTAATGTAACTTGATTACTTTCCATTACTTTTGGATTACCTCAACGACAAATCTGCACATGAAGACAACAGAAAAGAGACATCAATAAGATGGCTTTTACTTAATTAAGCATAATCTGTAAATCAACAGCACAATGTAACCTTGGAAAAGAAAATGAGGAAACCAAGTTTTAAGAATTAAACCTGCCCTCTGTTCAGTGTTTTATAAAGAAAAATCTGCTTGTCATTATGCAAATTCAGCCTACAGACCTACAATGAAAATGCACAACACCACAGTTTACACAGCATAGGCATGTGCTGGATTAGTTTGCTGTCCATGAACTGTTTCGGTTAATTTTGCTCCTTATTTGATGGTTGAAATGTCAATGTCTGTGTCATTCTAAACTTTTGAACAGTATTGTTTTTAGTCATGCTACCATCTCTGTCTCTATACCTCTCACTCTACGCAGACTTGCTGACTGTAAGCTAACAGTGGAATCCTGTAAGGCTCTAGCCTCTGCTCTGCAGTCATCGGTGTCCCTGACAGAACTGGACCTCACAAACAGTGAACTGAAGGATTCTGGTATTCAGCTTCTCTCTGCAGGACTAAGTAACCCTCACTGTAAACTACAGACATTAAGGTTGGTGTTTGACTTTCATTCTAATATCTAGCATCACTCCTGATTGGAGCTTTTGATGCATGTGCTAGATTAGTTTGCTGTCCATGAACTGTTCACACTTCTGGCTATACAAAACCATTTGCATTTTTTGGGCAAGTGACAGAACACTCCTGACACTTATCAATGTCTCCTAGTACACAGAGTAGTTGTAATGGTGTAATGAAGGTTTGACACAGATTCTCAAATGTTTGTGTGTAGATGGTCAGTTTATGGATTCAGAGTGTATTTTCAAAGAAAAAGGACCAAAGTGATATTTCTTCAGGGGGTAATTAGAATTATTTTGAATCATTTTGTTATAATGTATGGATTGACCAGTCAATCACAGTAGGTCAGAATTGTTGTGGACTTGTATACCACACTTTTGCACCTGTATAATCGCTGCCTATCAAGAGCCAGCCAGAAAACATGTCATCAGTTTTCATGATGTGTTTTCCTTCATTACTGTAAGAACATTTGTAGTGTTTAAGTAGAACTGATTCAAAGTGTCCCATTTGTATTGTTTGTAGTAAAAGTCTGTTAACCCGTTTGGAATTAATGAAAATTTCTGGGACAGAGAGGTTCCCCAAGGAGGCCAAGATACAGTATGTTAGTAATTTTATCCCACAGGAATGGGGCTTCAGTCAGGCAATGGTAGAAAAATCAGGAACAATGAGGCGCATCAAGGGAGAGAGAGCATGGCTTCACATAATGATTCACCAGCTTCTCTAACTAGACAGGGAGCAAAAATGACCTTTTAAGTATTTTATCAGTTGAAAGGGGAGGAGTAGACATCACAGAGCTCGGATCACGTGGGCCACCCTGGGTCCAGACTTGGGCGTTACAGTGACCCTGTGACCTCCAAGCAGGGTTAGGAGGGTTACTTTAAAAATGTATTCCGATACAATTACTGATTGCACGTGTTAAAAATGTTATTCAGTAGCCTAATCCAAGTATCACAATATTAATGTAATGTAACTTGATTACTTTCCATTACTTTTGGATTACCTCAACGACAAATCTGCACATGAAGACAACAGAAAAGAGACATCAATAAGATGGCTTTTACTTAATTAAGCATAATCTGTAAATCAACAGCACAATGTAACCTTGGAAAAGAAAATGAGGAAACCAAGTTTTAAGAATTAAACCTGCCCTCTGTTCAGTGTTTTATAAAGAAAAATCTGCTTGTCATTATGCAAATTCAGCCTACAGACCTACAATGAAAATGCACAACACCACAGTTTACACAGCATAGGCATGTGCTGGATTAGTTTGCTGTCCATGAACTGTTTCGGTTAATTTTGCTCCTTATTTGATGGTTGAAATGTCAATGTCTGTGTCATTCTAAACTTTTGAACAGTATTGTTTTTAGTCATGCTACCATCTCTGTCTCTATACCTCTCACTCTACGCAGACTTGCTGACTGTAAGCTAACAGTGGAATCCTGTAAGGCTCTAGCCTCTGCTCTGCAGTCATCGGTGTCCCTGACAGAACTGGACCTCACAAACAGTGAACTGAAGGATTCTGGTATTCAGCTTCTCTCTGCAGGACTAAGTAACCCTCACTGTAAACTACAGACATTAAGGTTGGTGTTTGACTTTCATTCTAATATCTAGCATCACTCCTGATTGGAGCTTTTGATGCATGTGCTAGATTAGTTTGCTGTCCATGAACTGTTCACACTTCTGGCTATACAAAACCATTTGCATTTTTTGGGCAAGTGACAGAACACTCCTGACACTTATCAATGTCTCCTAGTACACAGAGTAGTTGTAATGGTGTAATGAAGGTTTGACACAGATTCTCAAATGTTTGTGTGTAGATGGTCAGTTTATGGATTCAGAGTGTATTTTCAAAGAAAAAGGACCAAAGTGATATTTCTTCAGGGGGTAATTAGAATTATTTTGAATCATTTTGTTATAATGTATGGATTGACCAGTCAATCACAGTAGGTCAGAATTGTTGTGGACTTGTATACCACACTTTTGCACCTGTATAATCGCTGCCTATCAAGAGCCAGCCAGAAAACATGTCATCAGTTTTCATGATGTGTTTTCCTTCATTACTGTAAGAACATTTGTAGTGTTTAAGTAGGACTTATACAAAGTGTCCCACAGAGAGGTTCCCCAAGGACGCCAAGTTATGTTAGTAGTTTTATACCACAGGAACGGAGACCTCAGTCAGGCAATGGTAAAAAAAAATCAGGAACAATGAGGCATTTCAAGGGAGAGAGATCATGACATGGAACATGGGAACATGACTTGAAGTATTTTATCAGTTGAAAGGAGAGGAGTGTTCATCACAGAGCTCAGATCACATGGGCCACCCCGGGTCCAGACTCAGGAGTTAGAGAGACACTATGACCTTAAAGACATAACCAGAACACCCCAGTCCTTATCACTGAGAAACACAGAGGCACACAGATATAAATGGCACATTCAGGAATACACAGATATATGCTTACCTTACTTCTAATTCTAAGAAACATATAGGCATCTGAGTAGAATAATAATACATTAATAAGACTTTAGTTCTGAATGGAATCTCTGTAAACTTTTCGTTCTTCAACCTCTTGGAATTAATCCTCAGCTAGGGTTTAAAGCAGACTGTGTCAGTTTATGGATGTTCTTAGTGATTTATCTGCTCTCAAAGTAAATTGTTTTTCAAAAATACATTTGTGGGATTTTGACAAAATGGCTGAATTTGCAAATGTCTTGCGTAATGCGTTCCCTTCTCTAATAATGAGGGGAAATTATCTCTTCTTTCAGACTGTCTGGTTGTCTCATCACACACCAGGGCTGTTCTTTCTTGGCCTCTGCCCTCAAATCAAACCCCTTCTACCTGAAACAGCTGGATCTGAGCTACAATCATCCAGGAGACTCAGGGGTCAGAGAGCTCACAGACAGACTGAATGATCCCAACTGTAAACTAGAGAATTTCAGGTGAGTGCTGGGTGTTTATCTGAGTGTACATACAATTTTAAACAGTTGCAGAGGACACCCAGGCTAAAGGGGTGTGGAGGGAGATTTTAATGGAGCGGATGGCCAAACTCTTTTCACTAAGAGCACCAAGTCTGGACTGCTGGAGGTGCATCTTCTTTCTATTCCTACATGGATGTGCATGTTGCTCCTCCTCCTAAACTCCAAGATGGGTGCACATGTCCTGCTAGTATCACCAGTCAGCAGCCACTTCTATTCCCCTCATCTTCTCTCAGTCACAGCATGCCAGGGCTGATGGCAGTTAGTGCCGCTGTCAAACATCTGTCTCAACCAAAGCTTCCCAGCAGTGCTGTGGGTGGATCCAGTCGGCTCTGGTGCCCATAGCAACAGTGTTGTTACACTCCTTCCTCCCCCTTTCCCCTCTCCACTTCTCTCCTTCCAGCAGGAACTGCTCACACTGCAGTCCCACCTGCCTGACTGTCTGGATAAACTGAGTAAATTATCTGTGCTTGTGTCACACCCCTGTCTAGGGTCAGAGGCAAGAACAAAAGAAGGAGATTGCTAGTATCACCAGTCAGAAAAGAGAAGAGTCTGCACTGTGGGCAGAACATATGTTGACACAGAGCCTGTGAACATGTAAAGATTGTATTACACAGAAGACATACGAAACTAGGAAAAAGAACATTTACAGTATCTGGTCCAAAACAGACTGATGTCTAAATCCTCATGCTTTGGCCTTGTCTAGTTCCTGAGTCTCACAAACTGGAAGAGTGTGTTTGCAAAGGGTGGAACCCCATTGAAACATCAGCAGGCAGAGGTTTTGTCAATTTTATGTCATCAGCCTATAGGACATCCTGTAAACACACACACACACACACACACACACACACACACACACACACACACACACACACACACACAAACACACACACACACACACACACACACACACACAAACAAGGAACTGCAAACACAAGAGCAATCAAGCACAAAGCAAGCATGGGGTGGGTGGGGTCCTTTACTATGCCTCAGGCCTGCCTGCAGACTCTCTGGTATTAAATGAGCTCCAGGGTTGGGAGTGGAGCTCCTTCTCTGCTGTCTTGATGACTCTCTGGTGGTCCTGAGCAGTGCTGTTGTCATACCACACTGTCAGCCTGTTTGTTAGCATACTCTCAATAGTGCACCTGTAGAAGTTTGTAAGGATACTGGGTGGCCTCCTCAACTTCCTGAGGAAGTACAGCTGCTCCTGGTCTTTCTTGATCAGCTGGTCTGTACTCTATGACCATGTGAGGTCATCACTGATGTGAACTCCTAGGAATGTAATGGTGCTTTCTCACCAGTGCAGACCCGTCTATGTGAAGTAACTGATGATGTTGGTGCTGATGTCCTCTGTTCCTTCTCCTTACATCCACAATCATCTCTTCAGGTTTGCTGACATTGAGGGAAAGGTTGTTTGATGGCACCATATGTCTCAGCTTGACACCTCACTCCTGTACGCTGTCTCATCACCACCAGTGATCAAGCCTATGACAGTGGTGTCATCAGCAAACCTGATGATGGAGTTGCTCTCATAGGAGGCAGTGCAGTCATGTGTCAAGAGTGTGTAGAGCAGGGGGCTCAGCACACAACCTTGAGGGCAGCCAGTGTTCATGATTAGTGTCTTTGAGGAGAGATGCCCAATGCTGACAGATTGTGCTCTGCTAGTGTGGAAGTCCATGATCTAGCTGCAGAGGGAGGGGATATATGACAGCTGTCCTGAAAAAATATCCCAGAAAAAATAACCAGGCTATGAAATATATTACTAATTTTGTATTTCATGCTTAGTTTTTTCCCTGTTGATCTAGAAAACTTATATAGTTTTGCTTGATTAAAATGATACACTTATAACAAATCAATTCACATGTGTATTTTCTTCTTCTCTTCTTTCTTGAGGTATGACCATGGAGGAGAGTTCAGGATTAAACCAGGACCGAGAAAATGTGAGTGATTTTATTAATTTTTCCCTGAAAAAATACATACACATGTTTGTGTATTAACATAGAAACATTGAGGTACGTGTGTGTGAATGAAAAAGAGAAGGAGGTTTTGTATGTTTATAGGTTTAGCAGTGCCTGTGATCATGTGTGTGTCATCAGTGTCCCTTCAGTACTGGAGGCTGATGTTTCTTTGTTTCACTTGGTCATTTTCTGATGCCATTTGACTTGTGATAATTCTAAAACATGAACATGAATGCAGACATCCCAACCTGCAAAAAGTCATTTCAGGGAGGTATCCCAAACCCCCCCCAAACCCTGTCCCCCAGTCCCCCGGGAAAAAAAATCTAATTTTTTTTTTACAAATGTAGGCCTAGGCCTATTTCCCTGCGCTCCCTAACAAGTTGTGGTCCCTAAAAGATATAAAAGCATAATATCATTCTATAGGCTATAGCCCTATGCAATTCTTTGTTAATTATGTTTAAATATGTAGATTACTTTTACTATTTATATGCTGCCTATACTATTTATGTTAACTGCTTTTATTTTTATTCCATTGCAACTTCAAACAGGTCTAAGGAGTTTGTTGTTTTCATGTAGCCCTGGCAACTAGCCGGCCTGAATAATATGCACATGAAATGAAACTTGTTGAACTCACCTCAACATGTCTTTTACAGTTATTTAAGCCGCCATGGCCAATGCTGAAATCACTGTTACAGATTGTACAGCGAGCAAGACTGTCATTGTGATTTACTTTTCTAAGACAGGGGTACACCTTTGTATAGTCTGTTGTAAAATGTGTCTTATATTTTCGTTTTTTGGGGTACTCTCCCTCTGCCATGGTGCTCCTGTTCCCAGATACACTGAACTGATTAATTCGGTTCGGGAGAAGAGATAAAAGCCCGCCCACACTGAAAATTGATTGGTTGACTTACCGAAACAGGCCAATCAGGATGCTTCATGAGGCACACACTCACACTGCCACACACACGCAGTCTCTAGGTCCCTCTCCCTCTCTGTCGTGCGCGCGCTACACAGATGCTTACGCGGTTTGGAGCACGTCTGTCTCGCGTGCGCGCTTGCTCGCTCGCTCTAGATTCCGGGAGATTTTAAGTAATTTGCGGGCATCAGGGAGTCGCTATCAATATGCGGGAGACTCCCGGAACTTCCGGGAGACTTGGGATGTCTGTGAATGTGATCAAGTCGACTCCCAGCTCATACAGCTGCTGCTGAGCAACTGCAGTGTCTGGCCCTGAAAACAGCTGCCAGCTTACTGCCATAAGATTAAAATGGCGTGTGCCATCATGACAATGAAAGCTGAACAGAATTGATCTCTGACACTTACTGAACCAAGCAGTGTTTGGTCTGTGATGCCTACCCTAAGGGATACACTCTTGAGAGTGTGTGTGTTGGTGTGTGTCCTTAAGTTTTGACTGGCCTGCTAGTCTGTGTTTGACTGTTTGTGTGTGTGAGTAAAGACATTTCACATATGCTTGTTCCTGCCTTCCGGACCTGACAGACCTACACAGACCTACACACACACACACACACACACACACACACACTCACCAACTCAACTTCACTCCATGGCCTGATACCAGGAAACGCACTCACACACACACACACAATCAGGAATGAGTCCAGGATGACCAACACAAACATTATCACACACTAAACAAGGACACACACACATAAAGATAGACACACACGTATATTTAGTCATGCAATCACACACACAAAGATATACACATCTAACGCACACAGGATCATGATTAATACAAACTGTATCACATAAACAAGGTCACATATACACTCACAACCATACAGAGAGAGAGACAGGGAGAGAAACTCACACACACACACACACACACACACACAAACACAGACAGAGATAGACAGAGAGAAACACACTTATTTACACACACTCCACTTCATTTACACACCTATACTACTTCCTGACACACACACACTCACTCTAACACACAATCATGAATGAGTCCAGGATAACCAACACAAACAGTATCACACATAAACAAGGACACACACAGACAAAGTTACACACACAAGTACATTTAATCCTTTAATCACACACACACACACACAAAGATATACACTAATATTTTTTTCTACACACACACGTACATCACACTTTACATACACACACATTCCAAAAATCTCTCCAGAACTCTCCACTTCCTTAATACACACACTCTAACATATGCGGACAAACACACACGCACATGCACCCATTCACTCACTCACTCACTCGCATACATAAACACACACATGCACCCACTCACTCACATACATACACACACACACACACACATTGAACACAAACAATATCGCACATACACAAGGAAACACACACCTATGCACTCACACACTCACTCACACACACAAACGCACACTCACACACTCACTGAATCACAAATTTGTCCAGGATGAAGAACACAAACTATTTCACACATAAACAAGGACACAAAGACACACACACAAGTGCATTAATCATGCAGTCACACACACAAAGATACACACACAAGTGCATTAATCATGCAGTCACACACACAAAGATACACACACAAGTGCATTAATCATGCAGTCACACACACAAAGATACACACACAAGTGCATTAATCATGCAGTCACACACACAAAGATACACACACAAGTGCATTAATCATGCAGTCACACACACAAAGATACACACACAAGTGCATTAATCATGCAGTCACACACACAAAGATACACACACAAGTGCATTAATCATGCAGTCACACACACAAAGACACACACACAAGTGCATTAATCATGCAGTCACACACACAAAGATACACACACAAGTGCATTAATCATGCAGTCACACACACAAAGATACACACACAAGTGCATTAATCATGCAGTCACACACACAAAGATACACACACAAGTGCATTAATCATGCAGTCACACACACAAAGATACACACACAAGTGCATTAATCATGCAGTCACACACACAAAGATACACACACAAGTGCATTAATCATGCAGTCACACACACAAAGATACACACACAAGTGCATTAATCATGCAGTCACACACACAAAGATACACACACAAGTGCATTAATCATGCAGTCACACACACAAAGATACACACACAAGTGCATTAATCATGCAGTCATACACACAAAGATACACACACAAGTGCATTAATCATGCAGTCACACACACAAAGATACACACACAAGTGCATTAATCATGCAGTCACACACACAAAGATACACACACAAGTGCATTAATCATGCAGTCACACACACAAAGATACACACACAAGTGCATTAATCATGCAGTCACACACACAAAGATACACACACAAGTGCATTAATCATGCAGTCACACACACAAAGATACACACACAAGTGCATTAATCATGCAGTCACACACACAAAGATACACACACAAGTGCATTAATCATGCAGTCACACACACAAAGATACACACACAAGTGCATTAATCATGCAGTCACACACACAAAGATACACACACAAGTGCATTAATCATGCAGTCACACACACAAAGATACACACACAAGTGCATTAATCATGCAGTCACACACACAAAGATACACACACAAGTGCATTAATCATGCAGTCACACACACAAAGATACACACACAAGTGCATTAATCATGCAGTCACACACACAAAGATACACACATCTCATGATTTTTCTACACTGAAACTCAATCACAAACATTCCATAAATGACTCCAAAACTCTCGACTCCCTTGAATAAACACACGCTAAGAAATGTGCGCAAATTCTCACACACACACACACACACACACACACACACACACACACACCCACTGATTCACTCACATATACAAACACAGACAGAGAGAGAGAGAGAGAAACACACACAAGAGATTACATATATACTCTTTCGTGCTTTCCTGACAAACACACATGCACACACACACACACTCTCTCTCTCACACACACACACACACACACACACACACACACACACTCTCACACACACACACACACACACACACTCTCTTACACTGATATAAACATACATACACACACATACACACACACATATAGGTGGAAAGAGAGAGAGAGAAAGTGACAGAAACACACAGAGATTACACATATACTCCTTTCTGCCACACAAACACATACACGCACACACTTTCCATAAATGACTCCAGAACACTCAAACCCCTGAATAAACACACACTAACAAATGCGCGCAAACTCACACACACACACACACACACATAACCAAACACACACAGACACACACACACACACACACACACACATAACCAAACACACACAGACACACACACACACACAGACAGAAAGAGAGAGAAAGAAAGAAGGAAGAAACGCATACAAGATATTACATATATACTCTTTCAACACACATACACACACATACACACACACACACACACACACACACACACAAGATATATTACATATATACTCTTTCAACACACACACACACACACACACACACACACAAGATATCATACATATACTTTCTGACACACATATACATTCTCTTACACAGATATAAACTAACACACACACGCAGAGATAGAGAGAGAGAAAGTGACACACACACATACAGTCATTTACAGTCACACACAAGAGATTACACATATGCTCCTTTCTGACAAACACACAGAAATATCACAAATACACAAGGATGCACACACACACACACACAGAGGTTCACATACACTCACACACACAGGATTCCACATATACTCCTTCCTGACACACACAGGAAGAGACTCATACATGCACTCACTCAATCACACACACAGATATCACACATACAGAAGGATGCACACGCACTCACTCACTCACTCACTCACATACATGCATACACACACACACACACACACACACACACACACACACACACACAGAGGTTCACATACACTCACACACACAGGATTCCACATATACTCCTTCCTGACACACACAGAAAGAGACTCATACATGCACTCACTCAATCACACATACAGATATCACACATACAGAAGGATGCACACACACACACACACACACACACACACACACACACACACACACACACACACACACACACTCTTACACAAATATAAACTAACACACACACACACACAATATCATATATATACATTATCTTACATAGACATACTCGATCGCATACACAGACACACACACACACTAGATCAAGGGTACTCAATTAGAAACCCAAAAGATCCACTTGCCAAATGTTCATTCGGACCAGGGTCCGAAACAGTGATGATCAAAATCCAAAAACATAACTCCAACAAAAACGTTCAAACTATGCACAAAAGGTGATGTGGTCTAGCCTTATTTGTGTGAAAGGTGACACTTTTTTTGTGGTTTAAACTTGGGCATAAAAGGTGTGAAGGCCAGGCGAAGAGGCACTGATGTAAGTGTTCATTAGTGAGTGTGCTCCTGTATTTGTTTTGCACCATATTCATGGTTGATAAGGCAGACTCACAACTGTATGTTGAGGTATGCACGCTCTTGTTGTGTGGCTGATCTAACTATTACACTGCATGTTGCTTGGTATGATGATTGCAGATGGTTTCTGGACCTTACCTCAGAGTTCTGGGGGTAATTTTGTTTGAAGTGTGCATGCTTTGTTTCATAGTGACGTTTCATGTTACCTCTTTTAACCGTCTCGTTGCAGATTAAACACATCGGTTTTGTGCTCCCCACAGGCAGCACAAATGCATACTTTTCAGTCCACTTCAGAATCAACTTTTCGTGTTTTGTCGGGTTTAGAGCACGCCACGTTTGCTGAGAAACGGGTATCGTTCACAAATCGATCTGCCCGCGTTGTTGCCATTGACACACACAACCTGCGTGACCCACAGAGCTCGCGGCCTGCATTGAGTGAGTGAGTTGTCATGGTGATGTTGTTATTACAGCTCCTGATTGGACCTCTGGATTGGACACGGAAGATAGAAACCACATCGAGTAGGATACAAATATATAGCGCCAAATCATGCACCAATGAAAACTCGCTTGGATCATTATTATATTAGAATGTTGATTTTGGTTTCGGTTATATATAGATTTGATTGCGTCTGGGTCCGGATCCGGACCGGAGTCCGCCTATTACTAGATCATACATATACTTCCTGACACATACACATACTTCCACAGACATGCACACACACGCACACACACACACACACACACACACAAATATCACAAATACACAAGAATGCACACACACACACTCACTCACCTCACCTACATGCATGCACACATACACTCACACACATTCACACACTCACTCACTCATTCACTCACCTACATGCATAACTGTTAAGTTAAAATTATCTATCTGCGTGCTGGTTTACAGAGAAATCAGAGTAATCGGACCGCCACACGTAGCACTTGGTTTGATACAGCTGAGTTTACTGGTTTCAAGATTGGACAAGATTCAGCCGGAGATGCAGAGCTCACAATAGCTCTGTCACCCATGGCTGGAGAACGCGTTCTGAATTTTACATGTGATAACAATTGGTTTATAAGTCCAGTCTTCACTGATGGTACTTCCTGGGCCCCACACGTATACGCCTCTCTGTGACTTGCATGTTTCAGTCGTAATTTCTGGCCTGACAATTAAGTTTCTGTGAATCTCCACTCCCTGGTACAGATAGTCTCCCTATCTCATCTGTCTCCTGCCCAGGGTGCCCTCTGACCTTGGAATTTATGTCACTGGTCATTCTAAACTTGAAAGCAGTTCTTTGAATGTTATCTTAGGCCCCTCTGTCTGAAACCTGCTTTCCAACTGCTCAGTTATACTGGTTAAATGGGCATACATTGTTAATAGAAATAAAATGTTAATAAATTCATACCTAAACTGAATTTATCTTACAACACACAGAATCACTTTCTCACTCACCCACATTTATACATACACACACACACACACACACTAGAGATTATACATACTGCCTGACACACACACATTCTCTTAGACAGACATAAACAAACACACACACACACACACTCAGATAGAGAGAGAGAAGGTGACAAACACACACACACACAAGAGATTACACTTATACTCCTTCCAGGCGCACACACACAAACACACACACACAAATATCACAAATACACAAGAATGCACATTGGGCAGCCTTGCTCTAGACGCTTACTAAAGCCTCTGATGGGTGTCTGGATTCTGGATGAAGGTATTTTGGACCATTCCTACTTACAAAACATCTGCAGTTCAGTTAGGTTTGATGGCTACCTAGTGTGGACAGCCCACTTCAAGTCATAGATTTTCAATAATATTCAAGTCTGGGGACTGGGATGGCCATTCCAGAACATTATACTTGTTCCTCTGCATAAATGCCTTGGTAGATTTCAGGGTCGTTGTCTTGCTGGAACACCCAACTCCGGCGTAACTTCAATTTTGTGACAGATTCTTGAACATTATTTTCAAGAATTTGCTGATATTGAGTTGAATCCATGGGACCCTCAACTTTAAAAAGATTCCCAGTACCTGCACTAGCCACACAGCCCCACAGCATGATGGACCCCCACCAAATTTTACCAAGTTTTTCTTGGAATGCTGTGTTCTTTTGCCGCCATGCATAACGCCTCTTGTTGTGACCAAATAGCTCAATCTTTGTCTCATCAGTCCACAGCACTTTGTTCCAAAATGAATCTGGCTTGTTCAAATGTGCTTTTGCATACCTCCAGCGAGTGTGTTTGTGGCGTGTGTGCAGAAAAAGCTTCTTCCGCATCACTCTCCCATACAGCTGTTCTTTGTGCAAGGTGGCTGATGTGTTGAGCGATGCACAGTGACACCATCTGCAGCGAGATGATCTTGCAGGTCTTTGGAGGTGGTCTGAGGGTTGTCTTTGACCATTCTGACCATCCTTCGCCTTTGCCTCCGATATTTTTCTTGTCCTGCCACTTCTGGCCTTAACAAGAACTGTGCCTGTGGCCTTCCATTTCTTAATAACATTCCTCACAGTGGAAACTGACAACTGAAACCTCTGGGATAACTTTTTGTAGCCTTCCCCTAAACCACAATGATGAACAATCTTTGTTTTCAGATCATTTGACAGTTTTGAGGCCCCCATGTTGCCACTCTTCAGAGGAGAATCAAAGAGAAGCACAACTTGCAATTGGCTACCTTAAATACCTTTTGTAATGATTGGATGCACTTTTCTATGGAATTTTAGGCTTAACGAGCTAATCAGACTAATTGTGTGTTGCAATTAATCAGTATTGAGTAGTTACAGGTATTCAAATGAACAAAATTATTAGGGTGCACGAATATTTGCACAGCCTATTTTTCACATTTGATTTGATTTCACACAACTAAATACTGCTCCACTAAATATCTTTGTCTGGAAAACATCCCAGTACTCAGTGTTAACTAGAAAATGAATATTATACCACTGTGATCTTTTTAGGTGAAGACAGAGTCAATTATCATGCAGCCTCAGAGGTGTGCCTAAACTTTTTCATACGACTGTATACTCCCTCTTGCCTTCTTGACTCTCACACACACAGGTACATTGAATCATGCACTCACACACACACAAATATACACACTTCTCATTCTCCTCCCAGAATTTTGAACACAGACACACACACACACACACACACACACACATCTGTGTGTGATGATGTGTGTATGTTTGTTTGAGCATGCGTTTGGTTGTGTGTACGCAGGGAGAGGTGTATATCTGAACATCTGTGTGTGTGTGTGTGTGGGGTGGGGTGGAGTGGGGTCGGGTGTGGTGGGATGGGGCGTGGGGGTGGTTACAGTGAATAGTCCCTTTCCCTCTTATTCTGATGAGTATGTTCTCTCCTCTTGTCTGCAGATGCCTGTGAGCTCACACTGGACCCAAACACAGCATACAGAACTCTCTCTCTCTCTGAGGGGAACAGAAAGGTGACATGTGTGACTAAGGAGCAGCCGTATCCTGACCACCCAGAGAGATTTGACTTCTGGTCTCAGGTGCTGTGTAGAGAGGGTCTGTCTGGACGCTGCTACTGGGAGGCTGAGTGGAGTGGGGATGGGGCTGAGATAGCAGTGGCATATAAAAGCATCAAGAGGAAAGAGTGGAGTGATGAGAGCGCACTGGGATGTAATGACAAGTCCTGGGGTCTGTTCTGCTCTCCTCACGGTTACTATGCCAAGCACAATAATGAACCCACTGACATACCTGTCCCCTCCTCCCGCTCCAGCAGAGTAGGAGTGTACCTGGACTGGCCAGCCGGCACTCTGTCCTTCTACAGCGTCTTCTCTGACACACTCACCCACCTGCACACGTTTCACTCCACATTCACTGAGTCCCTCTATCCTGGGTTTAGGGTTTGGCCTGACTCCTCAGTGTCCCTGTGCCAGATCACATGACCTCCCCATGCTGCAGGAACACAGGAGTCACCCACTCCTATTCATACACAGCATGTGTGATGCTGTGATGTTATGGAAATAGTGATGTGTGTATTCTGTTTATACACAACTACTTTGATGATACTATGCAAATGATGATATTACATTTTTGTATATTTTGTGCATTTACTGAATTGAATATGTGGGTTATAAGAATTTTTCAGCAACAATATGATGTATTCTGCTCTCCTTAAGGTTTTGTTATTTGCTGCATTTGTCTGAAAATGATGCACTGGTCTGGGGTCTGTGTATGAATGTGTGTGTGTGTGTGTGTGTTTTTGACATAGTTATTACGTAATGTGTGTGTGTGTGTGTGTGTGTGTGTGTGTGTGTGTGTGTGTGTGTGTGTGTGTGTGTGTGTTAGGCATAGTTATTGTGTAATGTGTGTATGTGTGTGTTGGGCATAGTTATTGTGTATAATGTGTATAGTTATTGTGTATAATGTGTATAGTTATTGTGTATTATTGTACATCACACATGACATTCTGAACTGGGTTAACTTGGCTGGCGTGTGTAGAAGCAGATGGGTGCACACATATTGTGGTGAGATGGTGAGAAGGAAGCTTTGTCATCAGCATCCTCAGATGTGTGAGGCCTGTGTGAGGTAGTGGCTGTGCATATTCAGCTGTTTTGTAAACATCTTCTTTTTCAAGTTATATTATCAGTCTGTTTGTTTCCTTTCTTTCTCTTTGTTTTTGCACATGGATACTCTTAACCCCCTGGTGGTGGGGGAATAAATTGCAAGCCACTGAATTTTTGTCTCCATGCTGTCTTTTTGTGCCTAAAGACCCTCAACACTTAACCCTTTGACAGTGTGTGTGTGTGTGTTTGTTAGGCATAATTGTTGTGTAATGTCTCTGTGTGTGTTAAGCATAGTTCTTTTGTAATGTGTCTGTGTGTGTGTGAGAGAAAGGGGCATAGTTATTGTGTTATGTGTGTGTGTGTGTGTGTCTGTGAGAGAGAGAGTCATCGGGAGAGAGTTATTGTGTTGAGTGTGTGTGTGTGTTTGTGTGTGTTAGGCATAGTTATTGTGTAATGTGTGTGTGGTTCCTGTCCTCTGTGTATCTGTTGTTCTGCACATGCAGAGAAATAAAATGTCTAAATAAATATATTTAGAGAATATAACATGGGAGTGGGTTAATGGTCATGGATGTGTCTTCATTTTTGAGTTGATTAATGTTTTGTTTTTCTCTAAAGCCAAAACGGAGAGTATTAATCTGTTCTTTCTCCATGTGTCAACCTCAAATGCATAACTGACTTGGCCATTACATGCATTGCAGTAGTATAATAAGTAAGGTTACATTTCCACACAATGCATCACTGTAGCATGCAGGTAGATGAGTGAGGGCAGATGTGAGTTTGTCTCCAGAGTGACTCTTCAGGCAGGTGTTGGAATGAAATGTGTTTATTTCACGTTTAGATGGAAAGCTGCTCCTGTGCTCTGTGGCTTCTCACAGATCATCTTCATCTGTTCAGAGTGATGTCAGACATGTTTTCTCTTCAGACATGACCTTGGAGAAAATACATCTCATACAAGCTGTCATCATTTCCGTTTTATTATGAAAGACTGATTGTATGTTTGGCAGTCATTTTGATAAGCTCTTTGCAAAATCAACATTCTCTCTACTCTCTCTCTATTAGATAAAGTGAGGAACAATGTTAATGAATTACACAGAAATATAAATAAACTACACAAATATCTTCAGACACAAACTACATGAGGGTCTTAATAACTACATTAATTTTCAAATAGAGAAAAAGAAAAACATGATGATCATAGAGATGCTGCAGGTGACAGACTATCCAGCAGTATGACTGTGTTTGGGTACATTTACAAATAAAGTTTTACACAAACAAAGAAAACAGTGTACTCCAGTAGCAGGCCATAGGTTGTGTATGAGCAGCAAGACTTTTCTCAACGGTTTCTGGCTAATTTGACCATGAGGAAAAAAACTGCTGTCATTTACTGTAACCCGAGCGAACATCGAGATTTTGCCACGCCCTTTTAGCGCGCGTCCAGCCCATCTGTATCTCAGCTTCTGAAGGCCGTAGACACTTGAATTTGGTCCCAAAATGACAGGAATACGCATGTTTATATATGCACTATGAAGGTTTCTAGGCTCTAAAACATTTACCTTTAGGGGTACGGAAGATTAGCAGAAAGAGTTTGAGAGAGAGATGGAGGTAGAAAGAGAGAGAGAGAGAGAGAGAGAGACGAGGGAGAGAAAGAGAGATGGAGGGAGAGAAAGAGACGTGGAGGGAGAGAAAGAGAGAGAAAGAGAGACGGAGGGAGGTAGAGATGTAGCCCACCACCACTGCGTTCATGATGACCAGAAGACTCTCCTGACATGTAGGCTTTGAAATAGTAACTGAAAAGGAGTTTGAGGAGTTCAGGGTGGCTGGCTTGAGACCAATGGGGGTGTCGGTGAGAACACACTTGTCCAGTTTCTGTTGAGGATATGAGTAGGACAGTATGGATGTGTGTGTACAAGCATGTGTGTGTAATAGGAAGGTTTGTGTGTAAGGAAGGCGTGTGTGTGAGGAAGGCTTGGGTGTGTGTGTGGTTTCTAGGAGGCAATGAGAAATGATATACAAATCAGCTCCAAAATATTACATTGTACAAAGGATTCCACAGCACACAAAGTGTGCTCAAGTCATACAATACAAGATGATAAATCATACAATGTGCCACATAATAATAACTGTACAGCAGTCTCAGCCTACACAGGCAATACATAAGCAAACAAACTTAGGAGCATTTCCATTAAGGCAACAAATTAAGGTAGCAAACAATTCTATAGGCACATCTTCCGTCTCTAACTAAATCAAGCTCAGTCCATTGAAGTAATCACCAATACACTTACATTGTTCAGATAACGCACACACGATGAGCACAAGCAACAGCATTCAGGTTCTTTGTGTCTGAGTAAAAGGAAGGGGCTGTGAGCACAGGTGTGGCTTATAAGGTTGGTGGCAGGGTGGCAAGTGATCAGGGCTAATTGGAGCCGAGTGAAACAGAATGAGGAAATGAACAGGCTGGGAAAGGGGCGTGGCCGTGAGTCTGTGAGGAAAGCAGGGAAAGTGAATGATGGAGATAATTTCCAAACACTGTTAATGACTTAATATAATAATCAAGGGCCTTGTTTTAATAAGTCTCTCATATGTTTTTCTCTTAACAGTGACATGGCTTTTCTGTGTTCCTGTGTGTATGTATAACTTTGATTAACTGGCGCCACTGATTGTTTTCTCGACCCTGAGAAAACACTAGAAGCTCGGACGAGAACCTTGTTTTGAATATGATTGTTAAGCACATATGGCGTCAACATTAGATAAATCTAAGTATATAAACTCTGTGCGATGTGTTTATCATTGCTTCACTTTCAGCCTTTCAGTGCTGGGAGTGAGCCCGATTGCAATTGTTGTTTGTCTAATAAATATACTTACATGCAGCTCCGGAGTCCTGAGGTAACTAGGGTGAATTTTCACCTATCATATTTGGGGGCTCGTGACCGGGATTCCAACAACCTCTTCGACTCTATACGCTGGGCTAATTATCAGGTTCTGAAACCGTGCACGGGGGAGACAACATCTCCTTTTCTAAAGACCTCCAACTTGAACTGGAAGGAGGCCAGAACCTGCCGGCGAGGGGAGCCGAGAGTGAAGGAATTGAATTGAACTATGGGGGGTGGACTCCGAGCTGTTTGTGAGTATATTGTTTGTTTGTTGTAAGTGCACGGTAGTATATGGTTATTGTTTGTTTCGGTTTTGCATACACTTGTCTTCAAGTGGGGTTGAGACAAATTTTTGCTGTTTGCCTTGTTTGAAGGGGACAAACTTCTCAATTTCTGTTTTCCTGTGGGATCCCCTGATAAGCCTCTGGGTGCTTTAGCAAAAAGGCTTTACGAAAGGGCTATAATCCTGAGTGAAAATAATAATAAAAAATGGGAAACAAGGAATCTAAAATTGTGTGTAAAACTAGTGCCTTGAGAGAGAGAAAGCCTGTGGTGATAGAGACATGCAAGAAAAACTGGGGTTAAGGGAGGCCCAAATATGGCATAGTGTAACACGGAGACACACAAAGAAAAAAAGAGTCAGAGATACTCCTGTGTTATTTTTCTGTGGGGTTGAGACAAACTTTTTACAATGGGTAAAACACAGATAATTGTAGTTATAATTTATGTAATTAAAGATTTCGCATTACTGAGATGCCTTGACCCGGAACCAGTAGGGGACTGATCACCCCAGGGAAATTCCCTGGCCTCAACCTCCTCACCAAACGAGTGAGACGGGGGCCCTCTGGTCGGGCTCGGGTTGACTCAGCATTGCGATCTCAAAAACAAACTATGAGAGTCTGAAAATAGAAACATAACTAACCCTAGTGTGAAGAATAAGATAAAGGTAATTTAAAAGGTTTCAAGATCAGTTAGAGGTATTAACCCTCCTATTATGTTTGGGGTCAATTTGACCCCATTCAATGTTTAACGTCTCTAAATAAATGTTTGTCATAATTTGTTTTGCTTCATATTTAATGACTTTTCCTAATTTAATGGGGACAACTGGGTAAACCCAAAATTAACATGATGATATGTTTTCAATGTCCTGTACACATACTTTACGCATAGGTGTTGTTTGGGGTCAATTTGACCCCAGGCTGTTTTAATTGTATAAAATATATAAGAAATATCAACTTTTTTCATCACATTGTTACTTTTCTTGATAAAAGAAATAGTTTTTTATTCCAAATGTTATAGATAACAACAATATGTACTTAGAAATAATATGAAGCCATAAAAACACCAGAAGGATATCTCTTTCCAATTTTAGGTCAATCAGTGAGATTTTATGGGGATCTGCATATTTCTCCATAGTCGCGTAACATGTATTCTGGATGTATAAAGGGAGTGGGTGGGGATATTGTTTTAATTTTAAGGGCTATTTAGGTAGTCAACAAACAAACCTTAAGTACCTGACACATAAACTTGGGTAAAAAAAAATAATTATAATAATTTTTTGGAGGTTTAAATTGCTGGGGTCAAATTGACCCCAAGCATAATAGATGTGGGTAAAATTTGAACATAATAGGAGGGTTAAGAGAAATACATAAAATAACTTAAAAAATGGAAAAAAGTGCGTCAAAATCAGAAGACGTACATGATAATGGCAATAAGAGGTGATTTAAAATGTCAAGAAGAAGAAAATTGTAACACTGATTTGAAAATGTTTTTACATTATTGGTTGCGCCAAACAGAGCAAAGCTTACGTTAATGGTGGCAAGAAAGCCAATTTTTTTTGTTTTGTTTTGTTTTATGTGACTCTGATTACTTGAATTAGATGCCCAGAACAGTAAGGTTGTAAGAAGAGAGACATCTAAAAGCAGACTCTGAAAACAGGAGAGATATTTAAAATACAGAATATGTTTCAAAAACATGCCCTACAAACTTATTAGGAAGAGATGTGATGTGGGTTGGGCATTAGAATTGTTCCAACAATACATGGGTTTAAGAATACATTAAACAATGGTGTCCCAAAAATATTATTATGTATAGAATATACACTGTTTAGCCCAAAGAAGATTTAAAGAGAAATGTAAGCCTGTCACACTAACTACATTAACCTAGACTGATACATTGGACTAACACAGGCTGGATGGGGGCTGAGTGCTGGCTCAAAAGAATATGCTGTTCCTCCAGATAAGAACACCTGTAAACAACATACCCTGATGTTGTTAAGATTTTTAGAAGAAACAAGGCCACAAAATTAGCAGCTGTGGTCCAGTAAAGTAAAGCTATCTTAAAAAAAAGCACCTCAGCCACAGACAAAGAAATAAATTATGTCTTAGCACATCCAGGACATGACAAAGCCATTCGTACAAACTATAGACTGTAAAAAAGGTTATATAACATCTGTGTTAATGCATAAGTGGGGACTTAAAGTTGATACCAGTGGCATACTATTCAACACGGCTAGATCCAGTAGCCCAAGCAATGTCTGAATGTTTACAAGCAGTAGTGGCTGCAGGCCTCTGCTCCTATTGTACTAAACAGACACTTACACTGAAAGTTCCACATGCTTATTTCTTTTTAATTTATTTATTTTTTGCTCACTCAGCCTCATATCAATATTGAGCACTGAGTGACATTTAACCCAGTTACACTTTTACTTACGGCAGAGGACAGATAAAAACTATGGCAGCCAGAGCTGACCTACAAGATATGCCTTTTCCAGAAGCTGATTTAACTATTGTTTGTTGATGGTTCAAGCAAATAAACCTTGATTGCATAGCCACTACTTCCAAACAATTCTGCACAAGCAGTGGAACTGATTTCCCTGATTGCGCATACACACATGCAAAAGACCCGGTTTCATTGGGAAACCAAAAAGCAGACAAGGCCACTAACCAGGCCTCACTACAACAACCATCTGACACGTACACAATTGAAGAATTAGATCTCACAATACTAAAAGATATGCTGCAATATTGAGCCATGGTGAAAACATGCCTCAATAAGTGGGGATAGTAAGCATATATTTGTACTTCTTATTTATATTTCATGAGAAAGATGTTTAATCATTCATTATTGATTTTATTGAGTTAAATCCCAACGAAAGAAAGAAATATTGTCTAGCCATAGACAATCACTGTTCATACAACCCCCAGTCAGCCGGACTGGTAGAAAAGAATGAACCAAACTATTAAAAGTTAATTGAGAATCCAAGAGTGAAATTAGTGAAATTAAGCATGCATGTTGTTATCACTGTTTGAAATGATGTATGGAAGAATCTACACTGCCTCAGCACTCAAACTATTTGCTGAAACAGACAAAGAGATTGAATATACATTTGCAGAGTACATGGCAAAGATGATGTCGAAACTAAATGCTCTCAGACTTCTCTCCCCTACACAGGAACACTGTGAGGCTGAATTCAAGGTTGGACCAGGAGATTGTGTCCTAATCAACAGCCTCAAAAGAAAACACTGCCATTCGCCCAAGTGGGACAGACCATAACAAGTGCTACTGTCAACACCTACCGCAGTCAAAATAGCTGAGAGAGCCACGTGTATACTTCTGGCTCAATGCAAACGGGTAAGCCTGCACACGGCTGAGGCAGAGGAATAAAGATCATCTTTCTTTGCTGTTTCCAGGGTGTGCCCACTGTGACAGAAGACCAGCCTACAAAGGGGTTTAGATGTTTAGATTCTATTCGTCTCAACCGCTGGCAGAAGATACAGTACTGTCCTGGGGGATTAGAACCTAGTGGAAATTGTGGAGTAAGAGGTTTCTTCCTCTGCAAAGTCATGGGAGGTTACCAAAAAGTGGGCCAAAGGATGTGGGGGACTCTTAGCAACGACTGTAGGATTTTACATTGTTGTTCTAGTAACATACTTATGAATACAGCAAACACAGGCCCTGGACGAATATCCACGATGGGGCCTGGCTAAAGATCATCCGTGATGGAAATGGGTAAATCAGACCGTCAGAACGCACGTACCACAAGTTAGTTTAGTCTGTTTAGTCTGTGCAGGGCCCAGGGTGCCGACCAAACCACTCCTGGAGACCCCTGTACCTTATGACATAGATCACTGCGACAAAGAATTAAGAGAAACTGAAGCCTGGAAGAAACATGTCAACTTACTCTTAGCTATCAAGTGCACGTGTGAGATGTGC